>NC_055971.1:34455062-34515062 GCF_018492685.1 Alosa sapidissima | reverse complement strand
TTGCGCTTCAGCCTGGTTGGTGCTCACGGAACAGGACGCAGAAGTCAAAAAGGGAGATCCAAGGTCTAACAGGAGCCAAGGAGCAGGACCGGAGCACTCAATGCTTAATGCTTTTTTATTAGTGCAAACTGACTAACGTTTCGACGCCCATGCGTCTTCTTCAGAGTCTCTCATATAACAACATTAATACATCTTATATCAATAACTCATATGACAACATTAATTCTTTGATTCTTTGAGTTCCAAAAACGCAATATTGTGTTTTTAGCTTTTGTTTTTAAATTACGAAAATAGGCACTCTAATACACTTTATGTGCGATATTGGGAACTCTATGATGAATAGAACTGAAATAGATCAATAACTCATACAACAACATTAATACCTCTCATATCAATAACTCATACGACAACATTAATCCATCTCATATCAATAACTCATATGACAACATTAATACCTCTCATATCAATAACTCATACGACAACATTAATCCATCTCATATCAATAACTCATATGACAACATTAATACCTCTCATATCAATAACTCATGACAACATTACCTCTCATATCAATAACTCATATGACAACATTAATACATCTCATATAATACTAGGTTAGTCCATGTGACAGACCAGGTATCAGTCCAGATGAGGTGGCACCTTTTTCGCCTACTCACATGGTTCTACATGGTTCTACTCACATGCAATAGTGTTCTACATGGTTCTACTCACATGCAATAGTGTTTTACATGGTTCTACTCACATGCAATAGTGTTCTACATGCAATAGTGTTCTACATGGTTCTACATGAAATAGTGTTCTACATGGTTCTACTCACATGCAATAGTGTTCTACATGGTTCTACATGAAATAGTGTTCTACATGGTTCTACTCACATGCAATAGTGTTCTACATGCAATAGTGTTCTACATGGTTCTACTCACATGAAATAGTGTTCTACATGGTTCTACTCACATGCAATAGTGTTCTACATGCAATAGTGTTCTACATGAAATAGTGTTCTACATGGTTCTACTCACATGCAATAGTGTTCTACATGGTTCTACTCACATGCAATAGTGTTCTACATGCAATAGTGTTTTACATGGTTTTACATGCATATACAAGGATCTTAAGACTTGGCTCATGCCTGACATACACACACACATTCTCTCTCTTTCACTCCCTCATACCCCCCCCTCCTCTCATGCAAACTGCTTGTCTCTCACTTACACACACACACACACACACACACATTCAGAGACACAACCCTAACTCCTGCCCTCTGGATCTCACCCCTGCACCCAACACCTGCTCTAGAGCCTTCTATCAGGATAGGTAATAAGAAACTCTCACCTAACACACGCGCACACACACAAAGACATCCACACACACACACAAACACACACACATGCACACACACACACACACGCACGTACGCACACACACGCACACACACACACATACAAACACACCCTTACTAAATGCATGCAACAGAAAAACAAAAAACACTAGCCACACACTCATATACCCTCACTTACACACATACAGTACACATACACACACACACACACACATCCAAAAACCAATAAATACAGACAAAAACAATACACACACACACACACACACACACTTTAATGCTATTATTTGGACCTTAACACAGGGGAAGATTCACAGATCCAAACATTGAAGGAAGTATGTTACACACTTATGCAGGTCTGATCAAACACAGAATGCATTGTGCTATTTTCATTCTGAACTGTAAACATGGCATCATCGCTTCCAGATGGATAAACTACTACTAAAAATTATTTCAGAAATGGAGCACTACTAAGTTTATTTGCAATTGGCTTTCTTAGTCCACACAGTTGCAGTCCGCGTAACACAAGTTCCCAAGACTCCCAAAAACAAGAATGATAAATTTGCATTGACCCCCACCCCCCACCCCCCCCTCCACACACACACACACACACACATACACACCCAAAAAACAATAAATACAGACATAAACAATACACACACACACACACACACACATTATCCTTGGGTACATGAAGTAGTTGTAACATACCTTTCATCACACACGTTCAGGAGTTCTAAACAGCTCAGAGAGAGAGAGAGAGAGAGCAGAACAGACTGAAATAGGGAGAAGGAGAGAGAGAGTGCGTAGGAGACACCAACAGGTAAAAAGGGTGGGGCTTAGTCACAGGTACTGAATAATTTAAATATCACCTGACGCTTCACACACACACACACACACACACACACACACACACAGTATTGAACTGGTGTAGGTCTACTGAAGATGTTATTCAACCTCATTCCCACATTCCATCTGTTCATGTGAAAAAAACCTCTCACCATCTCACCCCCACAGGTGAGTTTATAAACCTGTCTCACCATCTCACCCCAACAGGTGAGTTTATAAACCTGTCTCACCATCTCACCCCAACAGGTGAGTTTATAAACCTGTCTCACACCCACAGGTGAGTTTATAAACCTGTCTCACCATCTCACCCCAACAGGTGAGTTTATAAACCTGTCTCACACCCACAGGTGAGTTTATAAACCTGTCTCACCATCTCATCCCCACAGGTGAGTTTATAAACCTGTCTCACCATCTCATCCCCACAGGTGAGTTTATAAACCTGTCTCACACCCACAGGTGTGTTTCTGTACCGTTAATTTTTGGCCAAAATTCTGTAAAAGTCATACTGCAGCCTAAACTGTAACTCCAAAACTCTTCAAATTTTCAGGTATGGTTACCAGTACCCCTCTCTACCCATAACCCAAAATTTGGGGTACTGCACCCAAAGGTGGCGCTATTAGAAAAAAAAGTTAATTATGCTAATTTCTCCTTACCAGATTGACCTAGACTCAAAATTCTTTCATAATATTAATCTCTAAAGTCAGATGCATATTTTTGGCCCTGGTCTTATGGTCTAAAAATGTTTACTTTTGACACAATTTCATGGAAAAGCCAAACATTATAAAAAGTTTCACACTCCCAGAGTGGTTTATTAGTACAACGTTTCGACCAGAGGTCTTCGTCAGGTATCCCTGTCAGGTATCCCTGTCGGCTAAGCCTTATACCCAGCACCTGTTTAAATTTGGAGATGTGCGTGCACTCCACTCTGATTTGTGAGATCATTCACATCAGTGGCAATCATAGAATTTGATTGACCCTCCACACACACACACACACACATAGAAAGTGATGGTTGTCATAGGTTTCTTTTTCATATTTTGGAATTCATATAAACTATAAATGTATATTGAGAATTATTTATAGTATTTTATGATCTGCATGATTACTAATAGCTAAACATATTTAGTCATTTGATTACATCATATTGATATTTAAATTATTAGGCTACACTTGTCTATATCATCACATTTGGTGTGTAAATCTAATTGAGTGCCTGTCACTTTAAGAGGAACGTGAATGCTGAAAAATAGTTTCGCAAGTGCAAGGATATGTGGATTCAATTAATCATGTTTGCTATGTCATTAGATAAAATAAATGTTAAAAAAAACTAACAAGTCAAAGAAAATCTTTCTGGGATGAGATCATAGAAGAGATAAGTGTCTCGCAATGTTCATTTCTATGAGTAGGCCTATGGAAATGCACCAGTTTATCTTTTATTTCTTTGCATTGTGCAGGCTACATTCACAAATACATTAGCCTACATAAACAGAATATAGGAACAGGAAAATATCTCGGATCCATTGTTTATTGCGACTGCAAGATTGGTAGCCCAATTAGCCTAACAGTCAGTGATAATGACTAATAGCCTATGTGACTGCCCGTGCGGCACACCCTTATTCAACATGACTCCTAACTTTAGTTGAAAGATTACAGAAGCTAGGTTAGCTGTGACAATATCCTGGGTAATATGCTATTTTAAACAGTAAAATCCGCATTTGAAAGCCTGGTCACCAGTTGCCAGTTTGTATGGCTAATTATTTTGCCTAGACTCAATGAAAAAGCTTCGTATTTTTGGGTGGCAAAGCTGATCTACAAACCACAAAAAGGGGCAAACATGTACATGCTGAAGGGCAAAGGGAATATCACAATGTTTTACTCTGGCCTTTTTTGGGATAGGCTATGTATTGGCAGACAGCCCTAACTTACCGTTGTCGTTGACACACCCGCTCGCTTGACTGCCGGTGCAAACAAGTACAGTAGCCTGTGCTTTGACACTCTCCGTGCGTGTAGGCCTACTGTAGCGTGCATGTCAGATAACCCTTCCCCCTCCCCCTCTGTTTTTCAGCAAATCATATGACGACGTTTCTTGTACTGTTGTGCTGGCTGTCGGAATGATCAGCAGCACAAATAAGTTCACTAAAATATTGGTGGGGACAATTTTGTCATCTTAAAATATTGATTAGGACTAGTCCTTAGCGTCCCACCCTAAATCTACGCCCATGCATCATATTAATCTCTAAATTCAGATGCATCTTCTTCACCCTGGTCTTATGCTCTAAAAATGTTTACTTTTGCCACAATTTCAGAGAAAAGCCAAACATCATAAAAAGTTTCACAGGCTTCAAAAATTATCACATCTTCACCAAAATTCTCACAGACAATGTTTAGACCAAGCCTCACACAAGTTATCACAATAATTTGGATATGTTGTTCCATTTCACAGATATAGGCCAATAAAAGTCAAACACATTTCTCCTATATCACCTATATTCCTATATGAGTATTTTTTTTCCTTGGATAACAACCATACAACCATCATTAGGTGGATACCATTAACAGTGCACATTTTCAGATCTCTACTCTTTTTTATAAAGCCCTTAATTCTATTGTCAAATGTATGCTAGGAATTTTCTTGATGTTGTGTGTTTGCCAACACACATTTGCACGATGTGAATGTGACTGCCCATTATATAGGGTTGGCAGTGGCTCAGTGGGATAATGCCTAGTGTGGGTGTTTGTTTGGTTGAGAGTTCAAATCCCTGGTCAAGCTTTAGGCTCATGCTCGAATGCTATTGGTTATTGAAGATTCACACAATTGAACAGCACCTGAATGACATCATGCAATCAACATACACAGTCATTAGTTGCCAAGAATCAGAATGCTGAGACACTGACATTTAGGGGAACTTCTTTGTTCACTATTTTTCCTTCATCATTAAGTCTATCATATTTATATTTCATCCATTAGTGTTCTTCTCTACAAATGTCTAATTGCCCCAGAATTTCAAAAAGTTTTCAGGTGTACTCTTTTAGGAAAGCCCTTCATTTTATTGTCAAATGTATGCTTAGAGTTTTTCTTGTTGTGTGTTTACCAATACACATTTTCACCATGTGAATGTGACTGGCCAACATGTAGGATTGACACTGGCTCAGTGGGATAATGCCTTGTACTGGTGATCCTTAGGTTGAGAGTTCAAATCCCACTTGAAGCAGTAGTTTTAGAATACTGTTGGGTTGTGGATGTTAGCATACTACAATAAAATTGACTCCGACACAGCTGTAGCCTATAATTATTTGTTATTCTTATAATATTTGTCATTTCTTATACATATTTAGTCGGCTCTTCCACTTGACAGAACAACTCTGTATCGGTTAAGGATGTCACGCATGAAACAATGCTGCAGAAACACAAAAATACGACTTTGAGTTTAGTAGGCTATCATTTTCAGTTCCTGTTTATCTATTGCACGATGGGTAATAATTTAAAGGAATCGTGTTGCAGTCTTGTAAATAGTGACCCTGCAAGATCCCTAGTCATTGCAAAATCATAGTCTGTGACTTAAAACTCTACTACTTGTCTTTAGATGTGAGAGGGTCTGAGACTGTAGTCTTTCAAAAATCTTTTCCAAATCTTTGCAAATCTATTACATTATAACATTACAGCTACTTGTCAGGACTTGTCGTGCAAGGCAAGTATAACTGCATAATTATAGGCTGTTCATCTTATTGACTCCAACACAGAACCCACCCCCACCCCCCTTCACCTACCACCACAAATACAATTCCATTCTGTGGGAAACACTGCCTTCCATTAACAGACGCTTCATCTTATCCATGACAAATGCATAGTCCTGTAGAATAGAGTATTGTTAGAATACTATTGAGTTGTGGAGATTAGCGCACTAGAATACTACTGTTAGAATACTGTTGGGTGTTAGAATACTATTAGGTTGTGGAGGTTAGCACACTAGAATAGGGTATTGTTAGAATACTATTAGGTTGTGGAGGTTAGCACACTATAACGTTACAGCACAGGGTAATCCTAATTTTATGCATCAAATTTATTCCAATCCAACTCAAAAGTTTTGAACAACACAAAGTGAAGGTTTTATCCAGATCAAAACCAAGAATAGATTATGTGATCTAATCCAATTTCAGGATCCTTGTTTCCCTTTGAACAAGCCATTTTCAAGATTTGATCCAATCCGATAGCCGAAATCCGGTAACTGAAATCCGATAACCGAAATCCGATCACGTTTCTTTTGAACAGTTGGGCCCAAACAATCAAAGCATATGTAAAACTAAAAAGCTATGCTACCTCATGTTCGTTTTGCTCGGACCCCGTAAATCACCGCTTGCGGTTATATTTGGGGGCCAAGCAGCGAAGCTGCGAAGGCACCCATTGTGTTTCTATTTTTTCGTATTATTATTACGCTTCCGTCATTGAAGTCAATGGCAGCCCATAGAACCGTCTGGTGAAAAGTTGTGAAATTTGGCACACTGATTGGGGACAGTCCCATGATTAATGTCACCAAGTTTCATGGCACCTCAAGCACTCTAGCGCCACCAACAGGCCAAAGTTGGACATACGTTCACATACGTAACTTTTGACCCGTATGGCCGATTGTCAAAAATGAGGTATCGTTGGAATCCTTGGACCAAGCCGAGTTCAATGCACTATATGACGTCAATTTCCGCCATGATGGTTTTTCCGCCATTTTGGATTTCATCAAAAACACTAAAAAGTTTTCACAGGTCACAACTTTTGTCCAATCGACACCAAACCTGACACACATGATCTTCAGACCAAGCCTCACAAAAGATACTCCTTTTCGTCTTCGGAACTAAAACCGTTCGCCCGTAACAGCCAATCAAAATTTGTGGCGAAGCCGCCAAACAGGAAGTAAGCTCATATCTCAGCAACCCATTTATCTATGTCATTGTTATTGATTCGGCCGCCATATTGGATTTAATCAAAAACACGTACAAGTTTTCGCAGATCACAAATTTCAGCGGATCCTCACCAAAATTGGCAGAGACCATCTTCAGACCATGCCTTATCAGTGCATTGCTTTCTGGAACAATTGAAAGTAGCATTCGGCTGTAACAGCCAATCGAAACTTGCGGCAAAGCCGCCAAACAGGAAGTGAGCTCATATCTCAGCGACCCTTGTATGTATCAAAGCCGAACTTGGTGCATGGACTCAGGACCCAATCAGGGGGACGCTCAAGAAATCTGGTGACCTTTGACCTCTAGGGGGCGCTGTAATTTAGAAACATGCCTTTTGGCCTGTAGCTGCTGTTGTGCTTAGAATTAAAACACACTAGTGGTGTTTGGTAATACAGTTGGAGGTCCTTAGGCCGACCCAAGCCAACTTGTGATGTCATCGTAATTGATTCGGCCGCCATATTGGATTGAATCAAAAACACATACAAGTTTTCGCAAGTCACAAATTTCAGCGGATCCTCACCAAAATTGACAGAGACCATCTTCAGCCCATGCCTTATCAGTGCATTGCTTTCTGGAACAATTGACAGAAGCATTCGGCTGTAACAGTCAATCGAAATTTGCGGCGAAGCTGCCAAACAGGAAGTGAGCTCATATCTCAGCAACCCTGGCATGTATCATAACCAACCTTACTACATGAATTCATGACCCCATTAGGAGGACGCTCAAAAAATGTGTTGACCTTTGACCTGTAGGGGGTGCTGCAATTAGCAATATTGCATTTTGATCTGTAGTTGCTGATGTGTTTTATGAATCTTTTATTTTTTGATGTGAAACTGATGACAACATGTTCCATCCAGTTAATTCTAATGCGTACGTGCAAGGGCAGGGCAGGGCAGGACGGGGTGGGACGGGCTGGGGTGATTAGGTGGGGGGGCTGGCTGGCGGAGGCGGTGGCAATACTCAGCTCTGTTTCAGCCCTACAAAATCAGTTATGTTTGATGTTACACTTGTTGAAAGTGTTGATCGCGAGTGTCTGCTGAGTTCTATCTTGTCGCCGTGGCTACTCCAACCTATTCTGCTTGGCCCCCTCATTGCTGCTTGCAGCTATATTTATTAGGGGTCCGAGCAGCGTAGCTGCAGGACCCCTATTGTTTCTGTACCGTTCATTTTTGGCCAAAATTCTGTAAAAGTCATACTGCAGCCTAAACCTTAACTCCAAAACTCTTCAAATTTTCAGGTATGGTTACCAGTACCCCCCTCTGCCCATAACCCAAAATTTGGGGTACTGCACCCAAAGGTGGCGCTGTTGGAAAAAAAAGTTAATTATGCTAATTTCTCCTTACCAGATTGACCTAGACTCAAAATTCTTTCATAATATTAATCTCTAAACTCAGATGCATCTTTTTGGCCCTGGTCTTATGGTCTAAAAATGTTTACTTTTGACACAATTTCATGGAAAAGCTAAACATTATAAAAAGTTTCACACTCTTCAAAAATAATCAAATCTTCACCAAAATTCTCACAGACAATGTTTAGACCAAGCCTCACAAAAGTTATCAGTCAGAATTTTGATATTTTGTTCCATTTCAGAGATATAGGCCAATAAAGTTAGACCACTTAGGCCATTTTTCCTAGATCACCTATATTCCTATAAACCGTAAGTCCTAGAAACTTCACATTTTCAAGTATTGTTACCAGTACCCCCCACTACCCATAACCCAAAATGTGGGGTACTGCACCTAAAGGTGGCGCTCTTGTCAAAAATGCTTATTTCTCCTTACCAGATTGACCTAGACTCAAAATTCTTTCATCATATTAATCTCTACATTCAGATGCATCTTTTTCACCCTGGTCTTATGCTCTAAAAATGTTTACTTTTGCCACAATTTCAGAGAAAAGCCAAACATCATAAAAAGTTTCACAGGCTTCAAAAATTATCAAATCTTCACCAAAATTCTCACAGACAATGTTTAGACCAAGCCTCACAAAAGTTATCAAAAGAATTTGGATATGTTTTTCCATTTCAGAGATATAGGCCAATAAAGTTCGACCACTCAGCCCATTTCTCCTATATCACCTATATTCCTATATGAGTATTTTTTTTCCCTTGGAGAACAACCATACAACCATCATTATGTGGATACCATTAACAGTGCACATTTTCAGATCTGTACTCTTTTTTATAAAGCCCTTAATTCTATTGTCAAATGTATGCTAGGAATTTTCTTGATGTTGTGTGTTTGCCAACACACATTTTCACCATGTGAATGTGACTGCCAAATATGTGGGATTGTCAGTGGCTCAGTGGGATAATGCCTAGTGCTGATGTTTATTAGGTTCAGAGTTCGAATCCCTGGTAGTGCTTTAGGCTCTAGCTCGAATACTATTGGTTATTGAAGATTCACACCATTGAACAGCACCTGAATGACATCAGGCAATCAACATACACAGTCATTAGTTGCCAAGAATCAGAATGCCGAGACACTCTGAATTTAGGGGAACTTCTTTGTTCACTATTTTTCCTTCATCATTAAGTCTATCATATTTATATTTCATCCATTAGTGTTCTTCTCTACAAATGTCTAATTGCCCCAGAATTTCAAAAAGATTTCAGGTGTACTCTTTTAGGAAAGCCCTTCATTTTATTGTCAAATGTATGCTTAGAGTTTTTCTTGTGTGTTTACCAACACACATTTTCACCATGTGAATGTGACTGCCCAATGTGTATGATTGTTAGTGGCTCAGTGGGATAATGCCTTCTACTGGTGTTTCTTAGGTTGAGTGTTCGAATCCCCATTAAAACTTCAGGCTCAAGCTGCACATGCTATTGGTTATTGAAGATTCACACCATTGAACAGCACCTGAATGACATCAGGCAATCAACATACACAGTCATTAGTTGCCAAGAATCAGAACGCCGAGACACTCTGACATTTAGGGGAACTTCTTTGTTCATTATTTTTCCTTCGTCATTAAGTCTATCATATTTATATTTCATCCATTAGTGTTCTTCTCTACAAATGTCTAATTGCCCCAGAATTTCAAAAAGATTTCAGGTGTACTCTTTTAGGAAAGCCCTTCATTTTATTGTCAAATGTATGCTTGGAGTTTTTCTTGTGTGTTTACCAACACACATTTTCACCATGTGAATGTGACTGGCCAACATGTAGGATTGACACTGGCTCAGTGGGATAATGCCTTGTACTGGTGATCCTTAGGTTGAGAGTTCAAATCCCACTTGAAGCATTAGTGTTGGAATACTGTTGGGTTGTGGATGTTAGCATACTACATTAGAATGCTGTTGGGTTGTGGAGGTTAACACACTATAACATTAGAGTTACTTGTCAATATGGACTTGTAGTGTAACTGTATAATTATTGGCTGTTTATCTTATTGACTCCGACACAGCTGTAGCCTATAATTATTTGTTATTCTTATAATATTTGTCATTTCTTATACATATTTAGTCGGCTCTTCCACTTGACAGAACAACTCTGTATCGGTTAAGGATGTCACGCATGAAACAATGCTGCAGAAACACGAAAATACGACTTTGAGTTTAGTAGGCTATCATTTTCAGTTCCTGTTTATCTATTGCACGATGGGTAATAATTTAAAGGAATCGTGTTGCAGTCTTGTAAATAGTGACCCTGCAAGATCCCTAGTCATTGCAAAATCATAGTCTGTGACTTAAAACTCTACTACTTGTCTTTAGATGTGAGAGGGTCTGAGACTGTAGTCTTTCAAAAATCTTTTCCAAATCTTTGCAAATCTTTCCAAAGTCTGTCAGTGTAAGGAGGTGCTGTGGAGAAATTGCTGGATTGTTTGGCTCTGTCACCAAACCACACCCAGTTTACCTGCTGGGAAACCCTGTAGCTCCGGAGCAGGGGCTCAGACCAGGATAAATTGTTTGCTCGCCCTCAGTTCACTCTTTTGTTCATCTCAACTCAGCACTCCAGTGTGTCCTGCTTTGTGTGCGTCTTTGAGTTAACGTAAGTCATCACTTTAATGACCCTCACTATGACTTTTGTGATGTTTATCAGTTTGTAGAGTAGCTCTGCCATCATGTGTATAGTTAAGGTCTTTGTTTGTTGGTTTGGTGTGTTGGAGTCCCATGTGAGAGATGATTAGGTGATGTTGGTTGACTTGGGATGTCAAGTATTGTTTAGTTGTACCTTATATAGCCATATGATTTCAGTTTATTGTTCAAATGTCAATTGGTTTGTTTGTGAGTTGGGATCTGTACTGATTTACCCCATTTCACTGATTACTCCATTTTCTGTTTGCTCTTTGATGCAGCACACATACAAGTAAAGAACAAAAGAACAGATGAATTGAAACTCAAATAAAGTTCACTTGTGTTGCACCGAAACCTGCCATCTCCGTGTCATCACTTCATACCATTGAGCCTTCTGACCGAGGCTCTGCCTGCTCGCCACACACTCACTCTACCTCGACCCACATCGCCCCCTACAGTTCCTTCAGCTGGGTTGTGGAGGTTAGCATACTAGAATAGAATACTGTTAAGAATACTGTTGGGTTGTGGAGGTTAGCACACTATAACGTTACAGCTACTTGACAGGACTTGTCGTGCAAGGCAAGTATAACTGCATAATTATAGGCTGTTCATCTTATTGACTCCAACACAGAACCCACCCCCACCCCCCTTCACCTACCACCACAAATACAATTCCATTCTGTGGGAAACACTGCCTTCCATTAACAGACGCTTCATCTTATCCATGACAAATGCATAGTCCTGTAGAATAGAGTATTGTTAGAATACTATTGAGTTGTGGAGATTAGCGCACTAGAATACTACTGTTAGAATACTGTTGGGTTGTGGAGGTTAGCACACTAGAATAGGGTATTTTTAGAATACTATTAGGTTGTGGAGGTTAGCACACTATAACGTTACAGCACAGGGTAATCCTAATTTTATGCATCAAATTTATTCCAATCCAACTCAAAAGTTTTGAACAACACAAAGTGAAGGTTTTATCCAGATCAAAACCAAGAATAGATTATGTGATCTAATCCAATTTCAGGATCCTTGTTTCCCTTTGAACAAGCCATTTTCAAGATTTGATCCAATCCGATAGCCGAAATCCGGTAACTGAAATCCGATAACCGAAATCCAATCGCGTTTCTTTTGAACAATTGGGCCCAAACAATCAAAGCATATGTAAAACTAAAAAGCTATGCTACCTCATGTTCGTTTTGCTCGGACCCCGTAAATCACCGCTTGCGGTTATATTTAATATTATTATTATTCCTGTATCCCTAATTTTTTTCCAGCTCCTGTGCCTAGGCCCTTTGAGACAGACACCGTTCCAACTTTAAAACGTCCGGGCAGTACCGGTGTAACTTGCTCGAGAAGATGACGTCAAGTGGGCGTGTCGTTCGTCCGCCATATTGGATTGAATAGAAAGCGAAACTAAATTTTCACAGGTCACAAATTTGGTCCGAACGCCACGAAACTTGACGTACATCATCATTGGACCAAGCCTCACAAAAGTTACTAGAAGGATTTTTGATTTTCGAAAGCGTTTGCCCGTCACAGCCAAACGAAATCGGCGGCAAAGCTCCGAAACAGGAAGTCGTCCATATCTCAGGAACACTGTCACATATCGATACCAAATTTTGTATATGAACTGGGGACTCCAATGGGAAGGTGCATAAGCTAAAAAAAAAAAATATTCCAAAAGTTTCCATCATTTGGCAAACCACCCACAGGTATTTGGTAACTCTCACCATTCACCTTTGCACCATTCACCTTCTATCACAATGCCTTCCAAGTATGCTCAATGCCACTGGGCAACCTTGCCCACTCATGAAATCCTTGCTCTGCCATGGGATAGTATGGACTTACGAACTGAAATCGCAAGGAGAACAGTAGCTATATATAGCTTACATAATAGAGTTGTTTTCACATTGACAGTATTCAAATTAAATTTTGCATTATTGTTAAATATCATGATGGGAGAGTATTATTAAAAATGTTACAAGTATGCAAATTCATATGTTTACGGGAAATTAGGTTTTACTGGGTTTTGTTGAACCGTAATGAACAGTGGTCGGCAGCACTCCATAGGCTACGTATTAATATGAATAGGTGTTTCTGTAAACCTAGGGACAATAAACAGCTATCTCTGTTACAAAAACGAGCTGGTAATCGCTCACTTGAAGAGGGAACTATGATAAAAAGATTGTTTTCCTAAAAGCATGGTGTTGAAGAATATAGGAAATGCCACGTTTATCTTAAATAGCCTACTGAACGCTAGGTGGCAACGTTGTATTACATTTCACTAAATGCGGTGGAATTAGTGTGAGCTTCACAAGGAAGGAAGGTGCAAATATTATGTAATTTATCATGGGAAATTATTGGAAATGTTATTTCTTGTTTATTCTAATTGCAAACCACACACATCCATTCGTAATAACACGTACACATTTAATACTGGAAGACTGTCGTTTTCGTTTATTTGATGTTGCTTAGCAACGGGGGACAGACTTCAGAGCAAAGATTCTAGAACAGAGCTTCAGAGAGACACGTTTTGAGTTCGTGGCCAAGTAGGCTACCTAAAATATCGGTTTCCATGTGTAGGCTATGTGCTGGATGGTGTGCTTCCTTTATGAAAGTAAGTGTTTTATACAGTTAACGTTAGACATGATGAGTCATGTTGTAGTGGTCCACATAAATGTGCCCCTTCTGTTATTAGAATGCTAAGCGGAGATTTTAACATCATTCATTTCTTGTGTGGCTAGAAGCTAGCTTCTAGCTAGCTAGGTCATAGGGAGGAGATGTTGCTGTAACGTTATGAGATTTATGTTGCCTTGCGTAATGCCATGGTCATTTGATATGAGATGCTTGTACTCGTAACTTCGTCACTGTAACTTTAGGACTCCTATTTTTTTTTACTAAGAGTAATACAAGGATACAAGGATACAAGGAAGTTTATTGTCACATGCATATAGTTACTGGAAGTAAGAAATGCAGTGAAATTATGTCTGGTGTCAGCCTATTTGTGCATTAATGGGGGGGGTAAAAAGTGCAGTAGAAGAGGGGTTTAGTAGATTAAGTGGCAAGGGCTGCATAAAAAAGGTGGGGGAGGATTGGGATTGGGTGGGGGGCACCAACAAGGAGCACCCAAGAGCATAATTCAGGAAGCATTTTAGCCCTAAAAGTAGCGCCTGAGTCTGTGACAGCTTAAGCGAGGACTCCTAATAAGACCGATTCACAAACAATGTTTTGTTGTGGCATTTCACGTCGCGATGTTTTGAAATGTGTCTAACAATCACAAGGGAACAATTTTGCATTGTAGGCATAACTAAGGGATGCAGTAACACCACCAACAACAACCAAAACTAGCCTACTCATTGTTTACATGTACATTAAATGTAACGTTTCATTGTGAATCAAATTAAAAGATTCTCCTCTTTGCAAACGTTGGCATAGGCATATGGTGACAGATTAATTTAATAATGTTGCTGCGTGAATCACGGTAAGCGCGAATGAAGTGGCCACTTCTTAATAGGAGTCACTGTATGGAAGTAGGCTAAGTAAAATAGAGATGTTTAAAATAAGATAAAGTTAGGATATGCCCGCTTGACAACGGCAGAGATAACTGGCCTTTGGCCATAGCATTCAACCAACCATCCATTTAGAACGACTGGCCTTCATAGCAACCAAGGATCTTAGCTGTGATTCATGTAGCTACAGTATGCATACAATGTGATGCAAAGTATAGAAAGGTGATGAAATATACAGAGACAGGTCAAGAAATATAGTGCAATGTAGACAGTAGTATACAGTTGATTTACAGAAGGTGGTTTAGAGTAATATGAATTAAATATAAATATGTGCAGTGTATTAGCAGTTATCTCATACAATAAGTAGAATAATGTATGTAGTAGTAACATTATAATAGTAGAAATAATAATATAGATATATGCAGTGTATTAACAGAATATAATAAAACAGAATAAATATGGATATTCAATATGACAAATATATAACAGATATGTACATAACATACAGCTATGTGCAGTGTGGAAACAGTGTCATTGTAGTGCAGAAACAACATTATAAGAGTAGTAAGAATAAGTTCATGTGCAGGATGAATAGTATAAAGATCAGTAGAATGACTATGTATAAATGTAATTACAGTAGGCCTATGTAAATTTGTAAATAAATAGAAAATTATGGGTGAGAGGGATAAATTAATTTTATTTAATCGTAAAAGTAAATTGCATTCAATTAAATTGCAATTAAAAATCTTGCTTCTCCTACCGCTCTTAAGACCAGACTCAATGAAGCCTTGGCAAGAGTGGAAAGTCTGGAGCGAGAAAAGAAGAATGCCATGGCCAGAGAAAACAGGGCAAAGACCACAGTGAGGAGTCTTTTTGAGGAATTGAAGGAAAAGAACCTCATTAATGAAGAGCTCAAAGACAAACTTGAATTTTACTCCGGTAAGACAAAATTAGCACTTTGGAATTCATGTCCATGTCATTCTTGCTCTCTTTATTAAACTCCTAAGTTATTATCTGAAGGGGACTTACTCATTTTAAATCCTAACATTTCAGATCTTCAGATAGACCTCATGGCAAAGCAGGGCCATGAGTACACAAAGGAGTACAGAGAGTTTGCGCTCACACTCCATTTACACGGTCCAAAGGCGTACAGATACCTGAGAGAGACTCGACATTTTCCCCTCCCCATCCACATCCATTACAAAGGTAGGCTTAATGTTGTCCGATTGAATTTTTGGAAATTACTGATGTAAACACGTTAAATAGCTTCTTCTCATTCGGTGGATGCCAAGCCTGGCCTGAACGTAATGATGCTTGACATGCTAGAGATGAAATGCCAGGGAGACCAGGCTAAATATGGATGTGTTACACTGATGTTGGATGCCATGTCCATTAGAAAACATGAAAAAATACAATCCACAAACCCAGTCAATGTGTGGTTTTGTAGACATGGGAGATGGAAGCAGTGAGACTGATGTTGCGACTGAGGCTCTTGTGTTCATGGTGGTTGGCCTACAAGGACATTGGAAGGCTCCTATAGCTTCCTTCCTGGCCAAGTCTCTCTCTCCTGAAACACAAAGGGTCCTTCTCGGTCATGCTTTGGAGGAGCTGCATGCACGGGGCATTCGGGTGGTATGCGTAACAATGGATGGGCCTCCAATGAGTGCAACCAACTTGGGTGTGAGCTGAAGGGCGACCCACGAGAGCCACTTCAAACCAGTTTCTCACATCCGGTGACTGGCAAGAAAGTTTTTGTAATGATGGATGCTTGCCACATGCTCAAGTTGGCACGTAATATGTTGCAGGTAAATGCTAATCGTAGACTTATTTGTTCAAGTTATGCTTCTGGTGCTAAAAGTTATCTAAATATTGTTGTCTGTCCATTTGCACAGTTATGGCTGGACGTGATGATCAACATTTTGCTGTTTGTACTTGTTTGACCAGTGACTGATTCTTACTCTGCAGGCATACAGTCCAATTACAACGACCACTGGACAGATCACTTGGAGGTACATCAATTATCTCAATGATGCAATGATGAATGCAAAAAAAAGATGGACTGCATGCTGCCAATCAAATGACTGATAAACATGTCTACTTTGAGAACCACAAAATGAGGGTGCACAAACACTGAGCCGCTACCAATAAATTGACGTTCCCGAACCAGTTAGAACAAAAAAATCCAACTGTCGGGGGGAAAGGACATTTAGCCAAATGTTCGCTAGTCCATCATTAACGTGGAGTTGACAAATATAGCTATTGTTATTGTGTTTGGAATGAGCGTTTTAATTAACGATGGATCGTAATTTACCCCTTATTTAAGATGTGGAGTGGAGACTTTGTAATCCACCGCTCTCTCTCCATTCAGTCAGCGAATGTCTGATGTGATGTCACACAGGAAGTGAACCTCAGCCGTCATGGTAACGTGCGCAGGAAAAGAATTACTTTTTTATTTTGTTAATTAGGCAACAAAAACTTTGAGGAACGAAATAAAAACGGTATTAACCGGTTACCATTATTTTTAAATAAGTGTTCCTGTTCCAGAACATAACAAATAATAACGTTTCCGGTTTCGTTCCTGTTCCCTGTAAAATACAAAAAGTTCCCGGTTTTCGTTTTCGTTCCTTGAACCGGTTCAAAGCCCTGATTAAAATAGTGCCTTCTAAGCTCATGAGTTCAGTGACACTCTGTTGCGTTATGCATCACGTTCCTATGATGCATCACGTTCCTAAGGTGCTCCTAACTGCTTCAGTTTTGTTTATGTCTGAATTGTCTTGTATTCAGTGTGTTTTTCAGGTCCTAGATGCTTCTAAATGGTATGTATTACACAACATCAACTTTATGCAGGTGTAAGAAAGATGGTAAGTATGTTGATCTGATGTCTTTTTAAATGTTTTTCAATATGCAGTTTTGTTTCTGTTGGAATTGTCTTGTATTCAGTGTGTTTCAGGTCCTAGATGTTTCTAAATGGTATGTATTGCAATTACATTGTTCCAAGTTATTGTTCCATTGTCTACAAGTATACTGTATACGTTAAACAAGGAACTGATCCCATTCCTAAAACAGGGATGCAAACAAATTATCTATTCGCCCTGGTAGCTGTTTATCATTTTAATTTTCTGTGAGTTTGCACCCCTGTGATAGGCACTCAAGAACAGGCTTCCCACGGGTCATGGAATTTCTGGAATATCATGGCACTTTGGAAAGTCTATTCCAGACATGGAAAGTCAGGGAATTTCTATCATTTATTTTTGGAGCAAAGTAATGGAATATCAGGGAATTTTGATGTAGCAGTTTACATTTGTGGGAACCCTGCAACCCCTGGGTGTCTTGTTTCGCCATGATCAGAGTAATACAACTTTTTTTAATTTTATTTTTAATTTTACCCCCACCAGGTATGGTTGGTGTTTAATTACAATACATTCTGAAAATATACCTAATGAATATCTTTGTTATGTCTTGTGAGTAATGTATGAAAATATACCTAATGAATATCTTTGTTATGTCTTGTGAGTAATGTATGAAAATATACCTAATGAATATCTTTGTTATGTCTTGTGAGTAATGTATGTCTGTTTTCCATACAAGGCCAGTTCCAGGCCATCTTCCGCCGTCTGATGGTTCGGTGTGGTGTCTCATCTGGTGAGACAGGCCATGTGGCTGCCCAAGACAGCAGTGTGTCCCTGTCTGCTGTGGAGATGTCCTCTGCTGAAACTGCTGAAGAGCACACATCTCCATTCGCTAACATTTCAGCCCTTGTGTGTGACCACAGTTATCTCCCCACTCGGTTTGGTGGTCTGGTGGAAAATACTCTGGTCTACATAGCAGGGTTTGTAGTCCGGCAGGTTCTACGAAAGCTGTCCTGTGATGTGTGCCATGTAAGCTTGGTCGGTGAGGCTGTACCATCTTTATTTGACAAGAGCTACCACCTTCTAGCCCTGAAAAACAACGGCGGCCTAGTGATTCCATCACAAGGCACAGTGAAGGTTTGATTTTATTATCTTGTTTTTTTTATGTTTGTATATTAAGGTTGATTTGTTCTTATTTCCTCTGTTCTATAAAGTGTCTTTAAGCACTGTGTAAAGCGCTATATAATTATAAATATAATGTATTATTATTTTTTAATTATTATTATTGTTATTATTATTATTATAAGGTGCTGAGAGCTGCAGAGAGGGTGATCCGCCAAGCTTCAGCAATGCAGGCTCCCAAGGTGTCGACAGTTACACACATCGTCCGGGAGGAGATTGGAACGGAGGATGTTTTTCTGCTTGGGGAACACATTGAGGAGACACAGTTTGGCATTGACAACCATCATTCTGACCTGTTGTCATTGGTTGTGCCTGTGTTTCTCAAGATAAGGCTGCACCACATTGCCAAGCTCACCTCTCTTGAACTGCAGAAAGGGAGCACAGGAAAGAAGCTCTGCAAAACAGTGCTGTTTCAGGGGTTTTAGCTTGTGTGTGTGTGAGTGTGAGGAGGGGGGTTGCTACATGTCAAGGGCTGGAAGGAGATGGATGCAGAAGAATGTGGTAGTACAGTATGTGTGTGTGTGTATGAGTATGACTGAGAGAGACAAATGACACTCCAAGTAGAATCTAATGCAATGTAATCATAGTGTTTATTCAACTTAAAATATCTTTACTGTCACTATCTGTTTCTGCTTCTCTATCATATTTATAGTGTGTGATTTGCAAAATGCCTATCATAGCTTACACCTCATACGGTTATGGTTGCACTTTTGTCCAAAGTGACATATAAATACTTAAACAGGGAGGAGATTGAGATGTTGGCCAGACTATAATAAGGAGAGTAGCATTAATAAACAACAATGTCAATTCAGTCAATAGTATAATGAAATAAACAATCAAAATGAGGGGAAATGTCAATAATAAACAATGTCAATTCAATCAACAATATATTTACAATAGCATGGTAAGGCTACATTAAGGAGAATATCAGTAATAAACAACAATGTCAAATTAATCAACAGCCTAATGAAAATAGAACAATACTAAACCATAACGCGTGTCATGTAAGTGCATGTTGAACAAGACCACTATGAATATTAAAATACGCTAAATCATGTGTCAAGCATGTTGCAGCAAACATGTTGCTGTTCGTTATTCAGTGAGATAATGATTAATTAAATGGAGCCGCCATTTTGGACCGGTCATCCACTCCACTCAGTGTAATATGTTTGGCCGGTGCAATGAGCTGTCAGCGCATTTAATTAATCATACCTCACTGAATACCGAACAGATTTTCACATGTTTTTTTTTGCTGCAAAGGTCATACATGTAGCTATGATACAGGCCACATGGTTCGGTGTATTTTAATATTCATAGTGGGTTTAACAGTAATAGAATATTCTGATATATGATATAAAGTGACCTGAAGTCCGATATCAAAACTGGGAACATAATCCATGTTTGACAGCATAGACAAAACTAGTTTGATACAAGTTTAATGAGTTAAATATAGTTCACAGTTGACAGAAAAGTTCCATCAACAGCATTATTCACAGTTCACAGAAAGGTTCCATAAACATTTAAGTGAGATCAGTGCCATTCAGACATCTGAGGGGTATTCCAAGTAGGCCTATGTGGTTTAGTGACAAACTTGGGTAAATTGACTCAGAATAAGTTGTAAACTTCCCAGTTGAAAAGCTGTATGATACAGGAAACATGGTTGTGTGTATTGTAATATTCATAGTCAGACATCCCAACCTGCAAAAAGTCATTTCAGGGAGGTATCACGAAACCGCCCCCCCCCCCCCCCAAAAAAAAAAGATTAATATGTTCAATAATGTCTAGTCAGGACAACAAATAAGGAAGGCCTATAGATAGAAATTGTGAAAATAAAATATGTAGATTTTGGTAGTTTGGTCTTTTCATGTAGCCTTGGCAACTAGCCATCTAGTAGGCTATAGACCCCTTCGCAACGGTGGTGAAAACATAAACATTCGGGTGGGCGTGACGTCACTGGAGGCAGAAACAATCGTTTGGATAGTGAGGCGGCTATTTGAATAGTAGGCTACTAGTGAGGCGGCTAAAATCAGACAGTAATCTAAAATCTTTGCTAAAATGTGTAACGATATAACACAATACACTCAGTGTATGTGATCTGGAGGATTATTTGAAAAAACTAAGGCTACATTATCAGATGGGACCATCCTGACAGACCCAATACCGTCAGTGATTGGAAAGACAGGTTTGCCATCAGTTGAATGGCCGGACATTATTGAAAAACTGAGTGTCTACAGTAAGGAGAAGCTGAGGGTGTATAAATCATTGAATGCATATAACTATCTCCTAAATGGTCATGTCCAAGACTTACAATAGGCCTACAATGATGTGGTGAGTTTTGTGTTTGCCGAACCGACATTTTACCGAGCCAGCGCCCGCCCATGTCACAAGGCAAAGATGTATTGCAAACATGCTAATTACCAACCATTTCGTTTGAAAATTCTAAAACAACAATGTTTTTTAATACTTCAAAATAACATTTGATAAATGAACCTCACATTTTTCAGTAGCCATAGGTGTCTAGATTTGAACAAAATCTAGTTTGTTTCTTACCGGGGGCTTTTACTGCCTGAAATATCCAATTTTGTTTACCACGCTCAGAGTTAGTGCTGGGCCTTAGACAGTAGTAGCCTAGTAGCTAGTAATCAAGGACTTGGTTTAGCTCTTCGAGTCACAGTAAAATAAAAATTTTGGTAGGCTACATAGCTTATTTAGATACACTTATGGTGTGGGCGCTTGTGTTTTTTTAGGAATCCGCAGTCTTGGTTTGTATAGAAATGAATAAGTGACATAGGCCTACATGTAAAGAGGTTGGAAATACAGGACGATTGGTAGGCTAATATGTGAGGTTCCGATACAAGGCTTGGGTTATCGTGAGTCAAACGAACAACTACGTTCTCACTGGAAACTGTAGCCTAGGCCTACTTATTTCAAATTTAACCGATGACTTTTTCGGTTCTGGCACCCGACAGCACAGCAAGATGAGACCATGATAACCTTTAGCCTCCCGAATATGACTGTTCGTTTAGCTTCCCAGCTGAGGTGATGCTTTGTTTTGCCTCCAGTGAACGTAATGACGTAGGCTCAGAAGGTACCTATAGGCCTGAATAATATGCACATGAATTGACACTTGTAAACTCACCTCAACATGTCTTTTGCAATCATTTAACCCGCTATGGACAATTCTAAAGTCACTGTTACAAACAGTGCAGGGTGCAAGACTAGGTCCATCATTATGTTTTACTCTTATGAGACAAGGGTAGCCTGCACTTTGAAATGGGTCTTACATTTTCCTTTTTTTGAGGCACTGACTCTGCCATGACGCCCCTGTTTCTATACACTGACCTGATTAATTAAGTTCGGGAGAAAAGAGATAAAAGCCCGCCTACACTGAAAACTGATTGGTTGATTTAGCGAAACAGGCCAATCAGGATGCTCTCTGTCTTGGATGCGCTCAGACACACACGCAACCTCTCTCTCTCTCTCCCGTCGTGTGCGCGCTACACTCAGATGCACACGCGGTCTCGCATGAGCGTTCTTGCTCGCTCACTCTAGATTCTGGGAGATTTGTTCTAATTTGCGGGCTATCAATATGCGGGAGACTCACGGAACTTCCGGGAGACTTGGGATGTCTGCATAGTGGACTTAACAGTAATAGAATATTCTGATATATGATATATTATAAAGTGATGACATCCAATACAAAAACTGGGAACATAACTAATCCATGTTTGACAGCATAGACAAAAACTGGTTTGATACAAGTTTTAATGAGTTAAATTGACAGAAATAAAACAATCCATTAACATTTTCAGTTCAGTGCCATCAAAAATAAAGTTTGATGAACAGACATTGGTGTGGCATAAGTAAAGGAAATGGAGTAACTGGGTTCAATATCAACAGCATTTGTTAGACAAGTTCCATAAATATTGTAAAGTGCAAGTTTGTAGGTTTGTTTCTGATCCTTAAAGGTGCCATGTGTAATGTCCGCCAAAAAATCAATTCATACTCCACATTCCATAAAAGATGGGGCAGTATACCTCCAGAAAGTGAGTTGGTCTACCCTAGAGTAACAACCGAGACACGCGTATTGCAGTTTGGCTGGCTGTTATGTTGCCCGCATACTGCCTCCCTTGGCCGAAACTGGTATTATGACACCTGTCGGGCTGTGGCTAGTAATTTAGCATGCTAATTCAGGTTGATATCTCTGCAGCACTATACCTTGTAATTTTTTTTAATGACACCATCGCCCTTATTTCTTCTCATTCTTTTGATGCGTGTAGCTAATTTTTTGGATATTTTTTCCTCAATTTTTACACATGGCACCTTTAAAAAACAGACATTGGTTTGGCATTAGCCTGGCCTTGCCTTCCTACGTACTTCCGCTCGATTTTCATCTCCCTCCACGACTCCGTCTGGGATTCCGGCCATTGGCCTCGTTTGCAGCAGTAGATTCGAATCCGCACCAATCAGCGAGCAGGCTGGGTTTGGGAAAAGTTTGATTTTCCAATTGGCTCCGCTAATAGCAAAGGAGGTGGCTAGGCTGAAAGTTAAAGAAGCTCATAAGCCCATAAGGTGGCTAGGCTAAAGCTAAAGAATAAGGTGGCTAGGCTAAAGCTAAGAAGCTCATAAGCCCGTAAGGTGGCTAGGCTGAAAGCTAAAGAAGCTCATAAGCCCATAAGGTGGCTAGGCTAAAGCTAAAGAAGCTTCCCCCCATTGTTGTTGTGGTGTCCCCTCTTCTGGCCTTGATGGAGGATCAAGTTAAGCAAGCGGAACAGTTAGGAGTCAGTGGAAAAGTTAGCAAGTGGAAAAGTTAGGAGTCAGTGCTGGGCAGCTTGGCGTTCACGACGATATGATATTTTGGACGGATGCTTCAGCTTGGTGTTCGGGAGCCCCGAGTCTTGGCTGCTCAACTCGAAATGGCGACGGATGCTAACCTCGTCTGTTTACCTGGACAGCCTCATCGGTATAGTCGTGGATGAAGTCCATGTTACCTATAAATGGTAAGCAAGCTCTTAAACAAGGCCACCTTTGTTCATACCCAATAGCGTAGTAGACTAACGTTGTCCTTCTTTTAACTTTTCAACTTATGTCGTCCAGTTTGTGACTGTTTTGCTCTCCACTCACTCAGGGGTGAAGCGGCTAAAGGAGAGAGAGTTTTGCAAAACTCGGCGAGCTGAGATCAATTACCAAGGAGGGCGAGTTGACTTCTTAAGTTATGTCTCAGTTGTACCAGACTTAAATGTGGAACAATGTCTTTTAAAACGTAAAAATATATTGGGAAAATTCTGTGTGGCAAGGGTCAATAACAATGTCCTTTGAGTGATTACCTGGACACACTGCATTGTTATAAGTGATGTTCATTATGTTGTCTTTATTGTGGCATATTACACAAAACAACCCTTTTTGCCAGGAGCACTTGTTTACTTTATATTTTTTGTGAATTCACAGGAACACCGCTTTTGGCCCTGACAGCTTCTGAAGACATCACGTCTAGAAACAGAGTCAGAAGAATTCTCCATATGGACAACTGCATTCAGATCATTGCCAGCCCTAACAAGGGTAACATCCGTCTGGGACTGTGCATGGTGCCCAGCAATGAACTTAACTGTTTTGACTGGCTTGTGCAACGTGTTAAGGACATGGGCTGTTCCATGCAACCTGTGCTGGTGTACTGCCAGACACTGAAAATGGTGGGGAGAGTGTTTTCATACTTGAAGGCTGAGCTTCAAGAGCACACCTGGGTTGACTGTGATCCTGATCACCAGGCTCAGAACCTGCTGATTGGCATGTTCCACAGCAAGACCCTCCCTCAAAACAAAGACAGTGTTGTCTTCACTTGGGGGGGAAGGGAATTGCTGTGTAGTGGTTGCTACCTCAGCCTTGGGAATGGGGCTGAATGTGTCTCATGTTGTTATGTATGGGGTTCCAGGGGACTTGGAGTCATTAATACAACAGGTGGGCAGGGCTGGTAGAAATGGTGAACCATCTCATGCTGTTATTTACAACAATGGTCAAAGTTTTAAGGTGGAGAATGAGGTCAAGGAAGTGCTTGCAGATTGGAAAAAACATGTTTCCGGAAACTTCTCTACTCTCATTTTGAAGATCAACCCAGCCACATAGAACCAGGTCATCTCTGTTGCACATACTGCCACACTGTCTGCTCTTGTTCACCCAGCTCGTGCTCAGAACCCACCCCAGTTTACGAAGTAATTTAGGACAAAACAGCTAACCAGAGATGTAGGCATGTGGCTGCAGAGGACAGGTCATTGATTGCAGACTTGCTAAATGGCTACAGGGCCAGTCTAATCAGTCCATCTACTAGACTCTTCACCTCACAAGAAGCATGCACTGGTTTCACTTAACAACTAGTGGATTCTGTGTTGGACCATTGTCAGTATATCTTTGATCTGTCATACATCATTGCCAACCTTCCTGTTTTCAGCTCAAGCCTCATAATACATTTCTTACATACGGTTCCTTTAAACCAAGCCAAGGAGATATTACTTATCGTTTGTGATGTGTTTGGAGATGCGGATTTTACTCTGCAGTCTGAGTCGGGTGGGGATTTCACTGAGCCAGATCTATATTACTGTAATTACTTTGACGAGGCGGATGATGATGATGATGATGAAATTAGGAGCCATGTCAGTAGCTCTGAGTCTGAGCAGTGAATTGATTATTCCCATGCAGGGAGGGACACACTTTTGTATTTGTACATATGGTTTTAAATGTGTCAAAACTCGTCTGTAAATAATAAACTTGCTATTTAATATTTGCAGAAAACATGTTTGGTTCATTCTGAGAAAGTCACTACAAAGTAAAGTAAAAGGTCTTTATTAGGAGTTGACTATTGACTGTTGTGTGACGACAGCCATATTAAATATGAACGGAGAAGTACTTACATTTCTGTTTGTAAGAGCAATGAAAAACAATGAACAATGAAATATTTACACTATATACATTCTCTTTCCACAAATAACGAAATATTTACAGTATATACATTCTCTTTCCACAAATAACATTTGCCCAAGCAGGCCCATGACAGGTTTAGAGAGGTACCTATGAAAGTGGCAGGTGGATTATTCTAGTGCTACAGCCCTCCATTCTCTCAACTTTGCATCCACTGACATAAGCCCTCGTAATTTAACCTGGAGAGAATGTTACGATTGAAGTCAGGGAATGCAGAGAAGTGCTTCCTGGTTGGAATTTGAAGACTTCAGTCTTCCTGAAAACTTCCAGCAAAGTATTCACATCTTTCTCCACATCGGCTGCACGGTGGGTGCCACTAGGCTGCGATATCGGCAACTCTCTGTCAACTGTGTCCATGAGGGACTTTAAAACACCCAACGATCTGCTGACCCTGTCTGCTGTGCTTTCTGTTAGATTTGTGCCCTTGTTCCTCAGAAAGGATTTGAGAAAGTTATTGAGATGCTCAAGGTGCAGATCGAGAGGTATATTTTTGCCTTTGCCACTCTTGCCATTAAAAAATCTGTTCCAAGTTACATCATGTGCAACCTGAGGGGACATGGTGGCATTGACTTGCACTGTTAGCAGAAATGTGCTGTAGGCATACTTAGTGTGCCCATATGCTTTGAACATGAGAAGTGCCATCTTATATAGCCTCAGCAAACGCTCCCCTTCTCCCTCTCTCACAGTGTCCAGCATTAATCAGCAAATCAGCCATCTCTTTGTCAGTCAAAGTGCTAAACGTGAAGACGTCCAGAGCATCGCCCTCGGCGGATTTGCTAGTGGACATGTCTCTATGGAAAATAAAAGAACACAAGTTAAAATGGCTATTCCATAAAAATAACAGATGTATACCTATAAGGTTTAGATAAAGACTGGGCTACACAGTCTCACCTGATAGGGAAAGGTCTTCCAGGCTCCTTTGAAGACTCCCTTCTCGTTCATCTGTCCTTTGGTTTTTGAAGTATGACTCCAGGTCCTGTTTCAAAGTAAACACCGGGCGCATGCAATACTGGGCCAGCTCTTTCTGTTTTCCGACAGCATGAATGTGTGTTGTGCATGTGCCCATTCTGGCAAGATGCCTTTTTTGCTCCACCGCACAGTAGCACTGTGGTTCTCGACCCCGCAAGGCTATTGAGGCTGCTGCACAAATGTGAGGAATGGAGTCTTTTGCGATTTTAGATCAAATGCAGAAAAGGAAAGGGGGCAGCCGCTTCAGGTCAAGCAACTCTTCAAATGAAAAGTTTTGCAGGTCAGGACCACTTGCCCTCCACAGCATGAAGTGGTTTTGTGGTTTGCAGAGAGCCACACAGTCCGTCTCCACTATGTCCATCACACGGTGTTGTAAATGCTCCATTACCTCTTTATTGCTTGAAATGAGATTGGCCGCTGTAGCAAACTTCCACTTTGCAACATTTCCCACAATTCCAGCTATGTCGGCTTGGCATGCAATTGTTCTCTTTGAATAGGTGATCGTAATCTGAAATATGAATATAAAACTACTCTTCCATAGGATTAACATTACAATAAAGGTACATTAGGTATAGCATTAGCAAGACAGAGGTTATTCTATGGTGGGATAATGAATGTGGGGGAGGGTCTTCCAAAACAGGCTAGCTTGTAGCTCTCCTTCTATCTTCTTGGCTCTGACACTGAAGTTGTAAGCCCAAGACACATTACGCACACGTTCACAGCGCTGCTATTACTTGCCTAATACTTAGTGTTGTGACCGACTGAACAGTCACACAACATTAATTTTGTTGTGAGGGGGAGGGGAAAGGTCGAAGACCTCTTGTGTTATTTAAGTAGGCTTACTGTTCCTAACAATTGGCCTATGAGGGCGCTTTGCAGCTATATTTTACTTTATGTAGATATATGTTGTAACAAATCACGAAAAGGCATAACATACACTGTCAGACAAACCATTTATTGAATAGCCTAATTTCCCTGACTTCCCTTGGTCACACTGCTCCTCTTTGCCGCTGGCAAGTCGGTCGATGTTCTCGACTTCTTCTGCTCGTGGAGTTTTTGAGGGTGTGGGCCCCCGGCCTCTTTAGTCGGTGGGGGCAGAGGCAGTGCCATCGCCATCATTCTCCGGACAGGAATCCGATAGACCCTTTCAACAAGGTAAACAAAAACAATGCTTGAACATTCTATTTGGGCCCCAATCTACTTCCTCTGCATTAAGATAACATATGGAATGTTAAAAAGGAAGTCTTGTGGGGCCAACTATGATGCTGAGAATGGAACTCTCTTGAAAGGGTCCATACCTTTGCTGTCTCATTTTCTTTCCATCGCTGTAAAACTTCTGTATCGCGCAGTAGCCTCGATATTACATTACAGCATACGCAGCAGACCCGGTACGAACGAAGCGGCGTGTTTTCAATGTTGAGATCTAGCTTTGACAACTGTAATGATATATTATCTTCAACCTTACTGTCGAATATTAACCTGCTATTTCCTATTTTTCCACTAACTCTTAAATTTGTCTCGCAAAGCCGGCATCGGTCATTTACATCCATCTTGCTCGCTCTGTCTTTGTGGTGGGGAATGGTTGTTGCTGTTTTCTCTATCACTCTGGGTTTTTGTATCAGGCACGCAATTTCCGGTGAGCGTCGTAGCGTAGCTTACTTCACGATCGAGCTGGCGCATAACATATGTCACGGCTAAACGTTAGCGATTGGGTGAGATCAGATCCAATCGTTTCAAACTACAGAGTCCACGCCTCCAGCTTGCAAGCGTTCGTCAATAGCCGAGATCCCAGACCTATGTGGAAGCGAAGCGTAACAAAGGGGATGGCAAATGGCCAGGCTAGTTTGGCATAGTAAGTGTAACAGTTCATCAATTCAAGACAAAAAGGTGACTTGTCACTTGTACAGTGTCAATGGGTTCATCAACAGCATCTGTTATTTACAGTTCACAGAAAGGTTCCAGCCCCAATGAAGAGATTAAATAAAGAGGAATTAAGAAACATTTTAGAAACTGCTAAGATCAGCCCTGTTCATTGCAATCAGTAAAGAATCAGGGAGTGTCTTCACAGGCTCAGTGAGACCGAGGTTACTGTCATGCAGTGGGTTTTATGATTTGGACAACTGGTGCATGTAATTTTGTATGTTCCCACCTTGCTGAAATAGCTTGGGTACACTTTGGCTGAGAACAAAAGTGCTTCAGACAGCACATAGTGAATCTGGGTTAACTCCATAAAAGAGGACCGAGTCAACCAGACGATGGGAAAATGGGACACAGAGTGGCAAATGCAGATGTTGAAGGTGGACCTCATAAATGAATAGATCAGTTCATTCACAGTCTCCTTGAGCAAGGCAGTTGTTCTGGGGAGATATAAAATAAATAAATGAATGAAAAGAAATTTGAGAGGCATCTTATTCTTGTTAGGGTAAATGACATGTGAATAATACAGTGTTGGGCAAGCTACTTCGAAATTGTAGTAAGCTAAACTATCAGTTACTCTGCCATGAATAAAACTTCACTACACAAAACTACCACCCAGTCAAATGTATTAGTAACACAAACACAGCAGTAGGCTAGTTCACTAAATAGGAAGCTACTTTAAATTGTGCTAATTTCACATGACAAGAAAAGTGTAGCAGCTTGTGTGGCTAAGCTACTTGGTAAATACAGAAGTTAAGCTATTGAAAAGTTACTTTATTCAGGAAATAGTGAAGCTAGGTTACCACCAACACCAAAGATCCTTGATTGCTCCGCTTTAACCCTCTCTGCCAACACGCTTAGGTAGCAGCTAGCAATTGCCCAATAATAGGCTACAGTCTGTGCGACTTGTGTAAAATTTACAGGGCAGCCGTGGCCCACTGGTTAGCACTCTGGACTTGTAACCGGAGGGTTGCCGGTTCGAGGCACCTAACCCCTCACTGCTCCCCGAGCGCCGCTGTTGAAGCAGGCAGCTCACTGCGCCAGGATTAGTGTGTGCTTCACCTCACTGTGTGTTCACTGTGTGCTGTTTGTGTTTCACTAATTCACCGATTGGGTTAAATGCAGAGACCAAATTTCCCTCACGGGTAAAAAGAAAAGAAAAAAATTCGTCGGCCAAATCTAGTATGATTTATTTCTACAATAGCCTTCTTGTGTCAGTTGCAATCTAAGTCAGTGTTATGGAATATGACTTATCAAGTCTCAGCACATAGCCGGGTGAGTAAACATAGCCTAGCTAGCTGGCTACGATTTTCATACAGTAGCCTTGCTCCTTCTCAACTCTGGTAATATTCTATTCACAAAATACAACCAATAGTACGGTAATGTTAAATCTTACTTGTGAAAAGTAAATCCCCCGAGCCCTGTTTGCGATGGTCCGCCGATTTGAGCAGGAACATGCTGCAAAGTGCTGGCATCTTGTGTCTTTTGCTGCAACGCAACGAGGAGTATGACCGGTCCTAGATGGCGGCCGCATTTCTTGTTTCCAGCAGCCAATGCGGCTGTCACTCCCCGATGTGAGTCGCTACCGGATGTGAGTCGCGCATGCGTCACTTTGCTACTTTGCGACTACCAGAGCTGTTAGCCACAGAATAATGACATTAGCCTACACAGCAGTAATGTATTATTTAGCGTAAGCATCACATTTTCACGGCATGATCTCTAATGTCAATTCTAGATTAGAGGCTGAAGTAGCCTGCTAGCGAGAGACTTCTGTAATATCAATAAAAATTGACCTACATAACGAAGTTTGTTCACTGCTGGCAAGTAAGTAAGCAATCAAGCATAACAAAGGCTGTCACTTGAATGGCGTTTGCTAACGTTAGCAATCAAACAATCTTAGATAGCTAAAACGTTTTTGAAACAGAAAAGTGAATTATTTTATGGATTTCAGTCGGATCCCTTGGCGTTATGCCGTAAAACCTATCAATCTGAGCATGCGTGACTCACATCGGGTAGCGCCATAGACGGTAAAAGAAATGGACGAACAGACTCCGTCGTTTTCAATGGGAGGGCACTGAGTCAAATAGAACGATTTTTCAGTTGGTCCCCCCAGTACTGCGCAGACTCACACTTAACTTCGTGACGATAGCCATAGAACTGAATCTTGTAACTCATATGATAGATACACAGAAATTCTTCTCACACTTCCTTCGCCTTCAAAGTCATCAAAGTTAAACATTTATTTATGTATTATTATTAATATCATCCTCACCAAGTTGTGTTAATGTTGAAGCTACCATACATGATCATCTTCAAAAACAGTCATGCTAAAACAAAACAAAAAAGTTATAGCCTTGAAGCTAATCTTCTTTCTTTTTTTTTTTTAAATTAGGTTTACTTTTTTATTATTATTAGGTTGCCTCTGTGTAATGCTTTACCTTAACATACGGTTGTGTATGCTAGGTTTTGCTGATGAGTTACCGTCATAGACAGTAAGGTGGACTGAGCTTCTTATCAAAACAATTCGGTTATCTCCCTACGGCGCAAAAGAGAGATTACGTCAAAGCTAGCTTCCCTCCAACCGAACAAGCTAACCATTCTTCTTACGGGTAACCAACGTTACGGACGAGGTAGTGGAGTCTGTTTTGCCTTTGTAGTGTTTATGTGGATTACACAGAAGCTACAATATCGGCACAGGATATATGTTATATGAAGTTATGGTATTTCAAAAAAATCCAAGAATGAATGGGCTTCTATGGGAGTTAGCAGAGAGGTGGTCCCTCCAGCCTACGTCGATTCTTCTACTTCCGGGAATTCGCCTGCCCCCTTGGGTAGCGCACATCGGGGAGTGACAGCGGCGTCTATGTATATTATGTCTATGGTAGGCAGTAGCAGTCGATGCGGCGTCTAAGTACATTATGTCTATGTCTCTGCTCCTCTGTCACATGACAAGGGATTCATCGACCAGCGCCGCCTCGCCGGATGTCATATGTTGTTGCTACAGAACCGATGTCATGTGACTGAAGGGTTCGTTGTGTAGCTAGCGGAGTGGAGCTTGCCCAAGCTTCGGAGGAGAATGGAATTTATCTTTTAGTTTTTAGTGAAGGTCTCCTGTTTTGTGTTCCTCCTCTGAAGGAAGTTGACATTGTGGAGTCGTCTCGAGAGTCTTGGCAAAGCGCCGAGGACTCGCCAAGGACAACATGGGGTGCTGTTACAGCAGCGACAACGAGCCCACGGAGCAGGTAGCTAATTGGAGTGTGCTAAGCTAAACTGACAAATGACGGAAACAACAACAACACTGCCATAACTTTTCTGTCTTCAGCTGACCAATTGTCTAGTGCAAGGTTGCATGAGTATAAATTCAGGACAGGGTAAATCTATTGAGTAAACTTGGCCGACATGGCCCGTGTTAGGATATCGGTCTGCTAGCTCGCAGATAGTTAGCTTCAGAAACAAACCCTTAGTTAGCTATGGCTGAACTTTAAAGTTGTGCTAGCGATGTGTCTGCCAGGCGACCCCTCGGTAGTGGGGCTCGTGTCATAGCTCTTCCAGTACGCGGTCGAGGGCGCTCGGCCGTCCACTCCCGTGGCAATGTCTCCCCCCGGAAATTGCATGGGTGCGCTGTAGAAATGTTGTGGCACTGGCCTTACGATAGTGTTAGGGACTTTACCAGCCTTCGTGTGGAATAGGTTAAAAGGTCTACGAAGAGGAAAGGGAATGCTATCTAATTAAATCCCCTCGCGCAGCGCACTGTTCGGTCACCTGACCATGCTGGTGACACAGCACTCAGCTGCGGTCGTCGCGTGCCGACCGGGGCTTGGTCCGAGACTGCTTCCTTCTCGAGAGTGTCCGAGCTCTTTGCATTTATTTACCCAACTCTTCACAGAATAGTGTTCTGTATCAGCCATATGTGGCATTTCCATCTCACAGGTGTCACCTTTGCCCTTGATGTGCATTTGGTGGGTTGATGCTCCTGCTGTTGGAAACTTCTTTTGAACTAATTTGGGATCCTACATGTCAATCCAATCCAAAATTGCAGCAGAGAAACTATGCTTTGGACATTAGTGCTGTGTGTGTGTGCTTGTGCTTGTGCGTGCACCAACAGGACAGCAACGTGTGTGTGCACCTACAGGACAGTGAGGGAAGGTTCAGTGTTTAAAACGTGCAGAGGCACAAAAAAAGGATGGAAACACTCATAACCGTGTGTGTGTGTGTGTGTGTGTGTGCCTAAAGGACAATGATGAACGGAAGCCTCTGATCCCGCACCCCAACCCTGACAAACCAGCCAATGGGACGGAGCGGAGTCCTGCAGCCCCGCCCTCCACACGCCCTGATGAGCAGGCACTGCTCAACACCATCCTCCACAGAACTGCTCAGTGAGTGTGTGTGTGTGTGTGTGAGTGCGCCTACAGGACAGTTGTGTGTGTGTGTGTGCGCGTTTGTGTGCCAAAGCAGCACTGGTTGATAGCTGGATAGTAGGGGTGTAAAGATTAACCGATACGTATCGGTATCCGTTTTTAACGTGTAAGATACGGCTACATCGATACGTAAAGCCCCGTATCGGAATAAAACTGAAATGAACCGGTCGTTATATTGATTTTGTTGTTACGAATCGGTTCACAACCTTTTCTGCTTGCTCAGACTCTCGTTTACGTTACAAGCAGCGCGTTCATCCCACTTCTGGTTTTGAAACTATACGTGGCCAGGAATTGTGGGTAATGTAGTTAGTTTTGGACTACATTCATTGCCCAAAGTTGTCAAATGACCTCATTACCCATACATCTACTGCAACTTAAGCATGTGACAACTCGCACTTGGTCGTTTGTTTTACAGTTTTTACTCTTGTTTTTTAAAATCCAGCGCGAAATTAAACACTAAACAGCAACGATAGTCTGTAGAGTATAGCCTTACATTTGATGAAGGGATTTCCTTAATGTTAAATAATAATTTGGCCCTTCCTAAAACAATGCACAAATTATTAGCCAATTATTTTGTTCATATTCACTCAGACTTGTGGCATTATAGGTTTCTGTTCATTGATATGTAGGCCTATTTTATTCTTGTAGGCTATATGAGAAAAGGCCAAGAGTGTCTTAAGCACTGTTTTATTTTATTTCGGTATTGTCTTACCTCAACAAGGCTACAGCTCCATGAAAACAATCAGATATAACTCTTATAAAATCTATAAAGTCTATAAAAAATAATATGTTGTATTTGGCTGCTGTGTTTGACTGAAATGTAGACTATTCTTTTTTAATTTCAATACAGTATATGAAACAAACCATGAGAGATTCACACCCCTACTGGATAGCTAATATATAAGTTAGTCACGCACGTCAGGGCTTAGTTTGCAACTTATAAAACTAACCGAGAGGCTTCTCCTCTAGGTCTTGGAAAATATGTTTTATAACCTAATGGGATAGAAGGAGCAAACAATTAGTGTTGGTGATCTAATGTTGGCGTTCGCGTTTGATCTAATGGTAGCGTTCACGTTTGCCTAATGGTAGCGTTCGCGTTTGATCTAACGGTAGCATTCGCGTTTGATCTAACGGTAGCGTTCGCGTTTGCCTAATGGTAGAGTTCGCGTTTGTCTAATGGTAGCGTTCGCGTTTGCCTAATGTTATCCTCTTGCACTAGTAGAAGCTAATAGACAAGCTGTCATCTGCTGATTAAAACAAACAGGGGTGCTCTAACTTATGACAAGATTAGCCATCTTGCTATAAGTTCTCTGAGTAGTTTGGTGACCTTGATTGACCGTGATGATAACAAACTTAGCAGAGAATGTGCTAGTTACAGTTATACTTAGCAGAGAATGCGCTAGTTACTGTTATAACTTAGCAGAGAATGCGCTAGTTACTGTTATAACTTAGCAGAGAATGCGCTAGTTTCAGTTATACTTAGCAGATAATGCGCTAGTTACTGTTATAACTTAGCAGAGAATGCGCTAGTTACTCTTATAACTTAGCAGAGAATGCGCTAGTTACTGTTATAACTTAGCAGAGAATGCGCTAGTTTCAGTTATAACTTAGCAGAGAATGCGCTAGTTTCAGTGTCGGCGTGGCTCATGGCGCTACCGACTGCACACACACACACACACACACACACACACAACCCAAAACTGCTTGAGTGACCTGTGCACTGAGGGGAGGGGTCTGTTGAGGGCGGGGCTTAAAGAAGCAGCGTGAATCAGTGCGCTGATCTCAAAGACCCTCTTTCTTAACGGAATGTGGCAAAATAATAGTTTTTCTCAATTATACTACTTTTGTGATCGTTTGGAGCCAAAATCGACCGTGTGTGTGTGCGCGCGTGTGTGAATAGTGTGGATGTAGCCAGTGTGTGTGTGTGTGTGTGTAGTGTGTGTAGATGTAACATATCCATATCCCTCCATCTTTGTCATTCTGTCTTCATCTCCATATTCCTCCATCTTTATGTCTCTTTACCTCTCATCCTCTCATATCCCTCCATCTTTGTCTCTTCACCTCTCATCCTCTCATATCCCTCCATCTTTGTCTCTTCACCTCTCTCATCCTCTCATATCCCTCCATCCTCCCCAGGAGCATCATAGATGTGTCGGCTGCAGACTCACAAGGCATGGAGCAGCATGAATACATGGACAAAGCACGGCAATACAGGTGAGAACACACACACTGCACACACACACAGGCACAAGGGCATACACACACACATAGGCACACTACACACACACACTACACACTTTTCACACTGCCAAAATCGCCGTGATTTTATGTACCAGAATCGCGGAATGACTGTCCCTTTCACATAGACCGAGGCGGAACGGTGGGACAAAGTGTCTCGCCAAATTTACTACCAAGCCCCCTAGACATTTTGCCGAGTTTTTTCGTTCCGGCACCAGTGTGAATGGGTCAAGGCGGAAAGGGGAATCTGGGCGGGCATTTCAATGCTATGTCCAGCCCACCACAGGATATTGCAAATAAATCTAACTGATCAAAAGCAGCAATAGCAGAGACAGCACATTATGTCAATCTTTAAATTCACAGTCTCCAGTCATTTAATGCCTGCTAGAGTTGACTGTAGCTTGGAATGCAATCGGTTGCCATAATAGGCTATCCTAAAATCCAGCGATAAAACAAAGCATGAACTCATGAGCGTCTGTCTGCCCTATATGTAACTGTGATTGTAATGCTTACAGATATCTAGGCGATATTTGTAACATTTATTTTGTATTTGGCCTGTTATAAAATCATGGTAATCTAACAATTAAGATTTGCTTTGCTTACACTGCTGTTTGGTTGTCCCAAACTTTGAGACGATCCATACTCGCATTAACTGAATCTTATCAACACGAACTGCGATGTTCCAAACAGAGTGACTGTAGGATGCAATGCCTAATAATCTCACTGCCTTCGGCATAACTGCTAAAAGTGCGCCCATTGTTAAACACCTGAAAAATATTAAGCTACTGTTTTCTTTTCATGACAAGCACTAAGCTTTAATGATTTATGACTGAATGGAACGTTGCGTTTTTAAGCGCCAGAACTGCTTATCACGTTGTGTGACAAAGTTTACACCAATCATCATCTTCTAATGTATCCTTATGTTGAGATGTCCAATCTCTTTGCCCTAGGACATCATTTGTGCGCGAAGCATGTTTCAATTAAAACAGTTGCCTACACAAGCTATTTTTATTGTTGTAATATTGAATGATTTCATGAATAAAGCGTTGAAAAATTGTACGCACAGTGCGTACAGGACTACAGCTGGCGGCGCCACTGACCAAGGCCACAGTGGCCTGTGAACCTCTGATTTTCAAAGGGCAATCACGGCCAATGCAGGGGGCAACTCTTCTCTTCTATTTCCCTTCCAAATGACTTTTTATTGTCTGAAGACATCATTGCAAGAATCTAACATTCTAAGCAACAGCAAAGCAACTTCACTTGCAAGCTAACCAAAGTGCAGTCGGTTCTCCCGCCATGGTTTTGGAAATCACACACCTGCTGCATCTGAAGGCCCACGCATAATAAGGCCTACGCCTATCACTCTACACGCCCCCTATACACCAATCCGCCGCAAACTTTATGGGCGCTGCCATCTTGCCTGCCGCCATTACTGCGTGCCTGCGGAGTGTGACGATGTGACACTTGCCGGTGCCTTCTAATGGCTTTTCAATGAAAGCATCCTGTCAGAGAATATCAAATAGGAGATCCTGCTCATGAAAAAATGTCAGGTGAAAGGGAACATCGGGTAGATGTCAGGCAGTGGCCAAAACTTACCAATGAAGGTAATTTATTGACAACATAATGTATTAAGACGTGTATTAATTAATGACAACAATAAGCCGAATGCTATCATTAGTAGCTGTGTTGCTAATATTACAAGCTTCAGAAGTTGCAAATAACTATTAGCCACGACCACTTGTAGCAGTAAAATAAATGTTCTTACAGGTATTCAGGATTATTTTATTAATCGTATGTATTTCATCCACTTTTAACGCACATCTTGGTCCTCCACTCGACAAGGAACTCTGTGTAATCCGTAAGCCTGTAAACATGGGCACTCAATGTGCAACAAAGGTTTGTGAATTTCACAAACGGTTTAATTCTAGGTCTGTATATTCTTACTGTTGTTAAAACAGCCGACCACACAACACGCTTTTCCTGGCATCACTGGACAGCATATGTACTAAATAAAAATTAAGAAAAAGAAGAAGATTTTGCATCAACAGCTAACGTCTGCTACAGCCGCCTACAGGACCAACACATTACTTCGCTACTTCCTTAGCAGCAAGGCAACGCAGTAATGGCGGCGCTGCTTTACTTCCGTGTTTCGCCGGATTTGTGTATTGCACGTCATGTTTTAATTTGCTAGCTGATCCTGCCTCCTGGCTCCCCAAAATGCCGCATCATGTGAACAGATCAGCAGGCCGGCAAATTTTCACCTCGTTTTCAGAGACGCGTTGCGGCAAAAAGACGTCTCCTCTTCCCGCAAATTTAGCGTAATCTCTGTGTGAAACACACTACACACTACACACACTACACACACCACACACACACTACACACTACACACACACACATACACATACACACAGATGGACACGTGCAAACACACACATACAGTAGATGGAGAGACACACACACACGCACACACATAGATGGAGAGACACACGCACACACATAGATGGAGAGACACACACACACACACACACATAGATGGAGAGACACACACACACATAGATGGAGACACACACACACACACAGATGGAGAGACACACACACACACATAGATGGAGAGACACACACACACACACATAGACAGATTTCGATTTACTTTGGGGGTAATTTTTGGCACACCCTGCTGGCTATTTTGTGTCTTGTCTTGTTCTGTGTCTCTGCCTTCACCCAGGTGCCTGATTAATTAACCTGTGATGCGGCACACCTGGCCTGTTCCAATTAACCCTGGCATGCTTCTATAAGACCCGTACCTCTGCAGTCCAGGGGAGAGCACATGCAGAGGAGCGCTCTCTGAGAACCACAGCGCTTTCGTATTACGCTTTTGGACATTTAATAAATCCGTATTTTAGAGCCGTACCTCTGGTGTGTCTCTAAATCTATGTTGGGACCTTTCATTGAGGTCCATAACTCACGCACACACATAGATGGAGAGACATTCAGACACACACACACTGGTGCTGCACTAGGGCTGCGTGTCTGAATGCGGGGATATCACTCATTTGAAACCTGCTCCCACTCATTTGTATACTTGAAATATGGATGATATCAGGTGCGTAAAGACGTTTGGGTATTTTGTGTAGCCTACTACACAAAATACTGCTGATACTCTTTCGCATGGTGCTGGTTGGAAACGATAGGCTACAACCAAAATGGAGGATCATCAACAGGAAGTTCCAAACTTAGTGGGTGGGAATTTTCAGATGGTGGTGGGTAGCCAGCGCCCTATATGGCTCTGGGGGTAGTAATGGTTAAATTTGATTATTAAAAAGATTAATGAATGAAATTAGAACAGGATTATGGAGGAAGATTGACAGCCCTGACGCACACACACAGACATCTACCAATGGTCAATGTATGCACAACTTATTTGTGTATCTGTGTAAGCAAGCATATTTATTTACCCTCTGTATTTTCGTGCGTGTGTGTCTGTGTGTGTGTGTTTCAGCACTAAGTTGGCTGTTCTGAGCTCCACGCTCAGTCAGAAGAAACCTGCCCCCCTCCCCTCTCTCACAAGCCAGCCTCACCAAGTGCTCGCCTCCGACCTGATACCCACGGCAGACCTGCTACAGGTACACGCACACTCACACGCATGCATGCACACACACACACACACGTTCGGTCTGAAATTACGGCAAACCTACTACAAGTACACACATACAAAAAAAACACATCTTATCACATACACACTCACTTGCTCACACATCTGACATGATATTTACAGGCTGTTTTAATGCTTCTGCGTCGATTCACGCAATGGTGCGTTGATGTTAACCTTTCGTAGTTCTGTGTCTCCTGTGTCTGCGTCGTTCACCACGGAAATGGTCAGACTGGCCAACTCCGGACTGATTAACGTTATTTCACCGTCAGAATGGCCAACTCCAGACTGCCGTGCTGAAACATTAACGTTATTTCTTTGGCCTCATATTGCTTAGATTTTGTAAATGTTATGGGGAAATAGAAAATTACACCTTGGCGACATCTAGATGTGCGTGTGTGTGTGTGTGCGCATGTTTGTGCGTGTGTGTGTGCGTGTGTATGTGCGCGCATGTGCGTGGGCGCGTGTGTGTGTGCATGCGTGCGTGCGTTTGTGTGTCTCCATGTGACCCTCTGCCCTCTCTCTCTGCTCCTCTAGGTGTTTGTGTGTGTGTGTGTCTCCATGTGACTCTTTCTCTCTGCTCCTCTAGGTGTCGAAGATCGCTGCGTACGCGTACAGTGCCATCTCCCAGATCAAGGTGGACGCCAAGGAGGAGCTGGTGGTGCAGTTTGCCGTCCCATAAGCCCCCCGACGCCCCCTTACCCACAATCCCCCTCACGTTTCCTCCCTACCCACAATCCTTCCAGCCCCACGCACCCACAAGCAATGTCCCAGCTAGAGGTGGCCACTCTTAACCAACATTCTCTCTCTCTCTCTCTCTCTCTCTCTCTGTCTCACACACACACATCAGACTCAGTCATGTTCATGCACACACACACTATCTCACAAGCGCACACACACCCCTCCACTGTGTTTGTCCTTCCCCTAGTGAGTGTGTGCTGGAGGGATTGTTGTTCTGATGTCTGGTGGTGTGTTAGGGTTCACACAAATGTGTTTCTGTTCATGTGTGTTTGAGGCTCCTCTCATTGTGTGTGTGCGTGCGTGTGTGTGTGTGTTTTTGCGTGCATGTGCGCGCTGTCATTACTGTAAACCTCAGAGTTAATTTGCCCTGTTCTAACCCCTCCCACCCCCTGAGGTCAGATGACACACTTAGCCACGCCCCCAGGTCAGCTGACCTGTTCTAACCCCTCCCACCCCCTGAGGTCAGATGACGCACTTAGCCACGCCCCCAGGTCAGCCGGCCTGTAGCGTGGCGGCATCAGGCCCCGCCCAGCTGGTTATTTATTGGTCTTTTAACGTGTGCGTGCCGACGACCCCACAGAGCTGCATTCTGGGCCGGGCACGCCGGGCTTCTAAAGGGACTCCGCCGATCCACTTCCTGCTTTTAATCAAGTAATTAACGATGGGATTAATGAAATGCTCTCTAACGCTGCCCGACTGCAGTGCGCTCGTTTTGTTTTTATGTCTGGAGCAGGAGGTGTGCTGCTCAGCCTCGTGCTCCTGCATCAGATCACTTCTGTTCAACTCGACTCATGCCTGATTTCTGTTCTTTGCTCTGGTGAAAAGGAGTTCTGCATTAAAGGATTTGGAAGTACGCTGAGACTGCTGGTGGTGTGTTGTGGGGTTGGGGCTGTTCCTGTGCTTAGAGATTTGGTTACGTTTCTTCATCACGCTTTTCATTCAAAGTGAAAGTGTCTGCAAACTTCTGCAAACTTCTCGCTTCTGCCACCAGAATGCCGCCGCCACTCATCCAGTAGCAACAGGAGGAAACTGGTGTCCCACTGCCCCTCATATTGCCCCACACAACTGCCCCTCATACTGCCCCACTCCAACCGTACTGCCACTCATACTGCCCCACACAATTGCCCCACGCCACCCATACTGCCCCAATGACATTGCCCCACGCTACTGCCCCACGCTACTTTTGGCAAGTGGCATGGGGCGGGATAAGTGGCATGGGGCGGGATAAGTGGCATGGGGCGGGGCATGGGGCAGGATAAGTGGTGCTGAAATGTTTTCCATCACAGCTGCGGAAATTGGCCAGTTTAACATAGTTTTAGATGGGGGATGGGGGTGCTATTGAGCTGCTGTCAGTGCAGATCCATAGTCATAATCGCCTTACACTTCCTAGAACGCTTTCATCCAGCACAAACATTTGCACGATTGACCATCACCTGCATTGTTTTAGCGTACATGTTTACACGGACCCGGTTGGGTGTTAAATCTAGAGAATGATCACGTTAAAATGCTGAACAATTTATGCATGTGTCCAAGTTGAATAAAGAGTTGCACAAGATGTTTAGCGTTGTGAATACGAAAGTAGCAGAGTATAACATTGCTGCCCCTCCATGGAGGGCAATAAATGTGCTGAAACAGCCTCCCGTGGCACATATTCCATTAGATGACCCTCCATGGGCCATAAATGTGCTGAAACGGCCTCCTGTAGCATATACTCCATTAGATGACCCTCTATGGGCAAAAAATGTGCTGAAACAGCCTCCTGTAGCATATACTCCATTAGATGACCCTCCATGGGCAATAAATGTGCTGAAACAGCCTTCTGTAGCATATAGTCTATTAGATGACCCTCCATGGGCAATAAATGTGCTGAAACAGCCTTCCGTGTCATATAGTCTATTAGATCAGTGTTTCTCAAACTTTTTCAGACGAAGGACCACATAACCAATAAAAGAGAAACGCACGGACCACCTAGCTAAAAAAAACAGTTTTACCTACTTCAACAGTATATTAGCCTACACAATAGGCCTACTCACTGGACCACCTTGCTTATTGTCTTTGCACTTATTGCTTATTGTGTCAGAGGATTCATATGATTTAAATTGACATATCTTACATAGATAGTGTTGCAGAACTGTTTGGATTTACATACAAGTTGGTTCAATATTGCAAACAACTCATCTATATTATATTTTACCACGTCTGCTCACGGACCACTTGGGATAGCTTGCGGACCACCAATGGTCCCCGGACAACACTTTGAGAAACACTGCATTAGATGATGAGAGTGGGGGGGAAGCTAGTAGCTAACCTGAATTATCATTTCTCAATCAAATATATTTGCATTAATATTTTGTTTATTACTTATGTGTATTAATTAATTATTACACATAATTAGTACTGTATGAATATGTATTTTTTTTATTCCTTAATATGTGTTCAACTTCAAATGTATGGAAACACATTGTGTTGCACAACATTTAAAAAAACAAAAAATGGTTTCCATTGAAATATCTTAAATATTCTGAAGAAATATGTCCCACAGGGGCATGTTGTGTTTTATATTCATTATTAATTCATATAAATAACTTTCTTACACATAAAATTGCTCCATATGCATTTCTTCAAAGATTTTGATCGTTTCAGATACACCACACAACCCGAATTCCTAAAAAGTTGGGACGCTTTGTAAAATGTGAATTAAAAAAAAGAATGCTATGACTTACAAATCATGTCAACCCCACATTTAATTGAAAGGTCAAAGACAATATATCAACTGCGGAAGGAGAGAGATTTGACTATTTCATGGAAAATATAAGCACATTTTGAATTTGATGCCAGCCATTTTTTAGGCAATTAATCCCACTGATCCCTTTAGTTTTAGGCTATATCCTGCCTATATTGATCGCAGGGCTTTGAACCGGTTCAAGGAACGAAAACGAAAACCGGGAACTTTTTGTATTTTACAGGGAACAGGAACGAAACCGGAAACGTTATTATTTTTTATGTTCTGGAACAGGAACACTTATTTAAAAATAATGGTAACCGGTTAATACCGTTTTTTTTTCGTTCCTCAAAGTTTTCGTTGCCTAAAAAAAAAAGTAATTATTTTCAGAGAGGGTTAAAGCGGAGCTAGTAATCAAGGATCTTTGTTATTTTCCTGCGCACGTTAACATGACGGCTGAGGTTCACTTCCTGTGTGACATCACATCAGACATTCGCTGACTGTATGGAGAGAGAGCGGTGGATTACAAAGTCTCCACTCCACATCTTAAATAAGGGGTAAATCAAAGATTGTTAAGGCGGAGCCTTAACAATCTTTGGGTAAATTACGATCCATCGTTAATTAAAACGCTCATTCCAAACACAATAACAATAGCTATATTTGTCGACTCCACGTTAATGATGGACTAGCGAACATTTGGCTAAATGGCGCCAACACCTCTGTTTGCCTAATGCACAGATGGCTTGTTATGAGTAGGCCTACTGGATGGCCTTTCCCCCCGACAGTTGGAATTTGTTGTTGCCCGAGTGGCATAACCACGTGTCTTAATCATGTTGTTACGTTTGTGTGGACATTTTCTCTTTTAACAATAAACTACACATTTTAAATAATTGTAGGCCTATTTAATTATTATTATTATTAATAATATAATTATTATTATTTAATAATGGTTGTAATATTATTACATTTGGTTTAAGCTGGATGAGAAAGATGTGACATAATTCTATAGCATTAAACAGCTGACAGGAACGAAAATTAACCGTTCCGGGAACAGTATTTCTTTGTTCTAACCGGTTCGGGAACGTCAATTTATTGGTGGAACTCATAACCGGAAACGTTATAATTCCGTTTCTATTCGGAACGAACCGATTGAAAAAAAAAATCGGTTCAAAGCCCTGATTGATCGGTCACTATCTTTTAAAATAAATGTTCTATGTTCTAATATATTGTCATTGTTCTTAGCTCTTTAGGATTTAAGTTTTCTGTTTAAGGTTTGTAGATTATTTCTCCCTCTTTTAAATTGGAGCGAGCGTGGAGCGATTTCACTGGAGTGGGAGGATTTTGAAGTGGAGCGGGGAGCGAAATTGAGCGGAGCGACCTGACGCAAATTTGAGAGGAGGAGCGGCAGATCACGCATGTAAGACTTATCTGTAGGTCTACTTCATGTCACACACACACACACAGTGTAGAGCAGTAAGTACACGGGCAGGACAGTCATGGAGGACCGGTGAAGTGTACTTTATTGGGGCCTCTTTCTCTCTCATCACCACACACCCGCAGTGTTCCGATTCTGAATTAGCAGTTCTCAGCCCAGGAATGGAATGCTATGATGGAGGTGTTGTGTCGCGTTGCCATGGCGATCCTCAGGCGTCTGAGCTGGGCTTGGTGGGTTTGTGGCGGTGTGCGGGCTGGTGCCAGATCCGAGCCATGCGGCGCTCCTGATTGGTCACCGCACTGAAGTCCATCATCTTCAGCTGGGGCACCGCCGCAATCACGTAACCCCTGGCAACCAAAACAAAACATACGTATGCTTACACATTCAAACGTATGTAACCAATACCCTAACACATTCAAACATATGTAACCAATACCCTAACACATTCAAACGTATGTAATCAATAGGCTATCACATTCAAACATGAGTACGAATATGCTAACACATTTAAATCTAAGTAATCAATAGGCTAACACATTCAAACATAAGTACCAAAACATACAAAACATAATCCGAACTAAAAGATGGCTACCGCTGAACCCCAACTTAAGGCCCTGTGTCCACCAATCGCGTGTTCGCGACGGCTATTTTTTATACAAATCCTTTGAAGTTCAGCATCCACAGCGCTAAATGCCCCTGGCGGTAAAAAGCCCTCGCCACTGACCATTTTTTCCGCTGCGCTCAGAGCGCTGAAAGTGGAAATCTGTTCAACTTTTAGAACAGTGCTGGGCTCGTCAATGTCACTTCTCTCTTGCTAGCCAATTAAAATCAAGGAAGGGCAGTAGAAAACTTTATCAGCCAAGTCCTATGTGACTAAATGTTAAACCACTGCTGCACACAAATTACAAAGCCTAGAGGGACGACCTATTCTATTGTAAAATGAGCTCCTTTTGTCGGTCGAAGTCATATTTTTAGTGAGCCGAGTCCTGAACGATTGCTGCCATTTCAGTTAGCTAGTTAGTTAGCATTAGGCAACGCTCCAAAAAGACGTGCTGGCAGACGGTTTTGGTAACATAGCAACAATAAACAACTGACCGAAGCTTTCTGAAAATGAGGTTGAGGGCGCTGTCAGTGCAAAAAACGTGTTTGGTGGACACGGCCTTAAGATGTCTACCGCCAAACCCTCACTAAAAGATGGCTACTGGCTCACTGCCCTGCTGACTAGAGAGCACACACACACACACCTGTCAGGAGGGGTATAGGCAGATACTATATGCACACACACACACTGGCATCCCGAGGGGACATGTCGTGGACGGACGGTACATTCCCATAGAAGGAGGTCATGGAAGTCCCAAGATGGCCGCCTTCGTAGAAACTACATCTCCCATAATGCAGTGGGAGGAGTGCAGGTGTTTGGGATTAATCTTTAAGGCAGAAGGGAGACCGACAAAAGGTGTGCTTGGTGGAACACACGGAGGAAGCCTTGGGAACTCTGCTCAAAGAAAGTTAAGTCAGACTTTCTAATGAGACACAGCACTCAAAAAATGCTCCATAGAAATGCATGGGGCTAGTTTGTAACGCCAACGCGGCAAAACGTCGACATGTGAATACATTGAGCCAATCATGTGGTGTGATGTGAATATATTGAGCCAATCGTGTGTTGTGTTGTGAATACAGTGAGCCAATCATGTGGTGTGTTGTGAAGACATCGTGCCAATCATGTGTTGTGATCTCGCTGCTGGAGCAAGATTGGTGTCGTGAAGCCTTGCGCACGCGCATTTCTGCCAAAATAGATGCCCGATGAGTGCCCAAAAAGCATTGCAATATGGTCGCCGAGTGGAGAGACTTGCCTAAAAGGACTTTGGTTAAGTTTGTGGACTGGAAAGCTGGAACTTGAGTTTTGGACTTTGGACTTTTGAGTTTTGGATTTATCTGGAGGACTTTAATGAATGACTCTTGCTGAGACGGAGCTATAAACGTTTCGTTGAGTATTTTTCTGACCCTTCCTGAGTTACTCTAAAGAGTGAATTGTAGCAAAATAAAAGCTCCAATCTTCTGTTAACACAGTTTGTTCTTGTCCTAATATTGCCCACACAGCCTCAGAACTCAGAAAACCCCTCCGAACGCTACAACACACACACACACACGTATAGGCGGATACTAATATGCACACACACACACACTCTCAAGCACTCACACACACATGCTCATATGCGCATGCACACACACACACGTAAACCCCAGGACACACTCACACACACATGTAAACAGCACACACACTCGTTCTCCAGGTCAGTGCCAGCAAGTATAAGAGGGGCAGTCCCTCCAGTGCAAATGCACACACACGGACCTGTATCCCTGCTCGGTTTCCAGGGTGTTGCCGTGCAGGGTGAGTGTGTGTAACCATGGCAGCGAGCCCAGCTTATCCACCTCCCCCAGCCTGCTGATGCTGTTGCCATGGAGATATAACACCCTCAGCTGCTCCAGCTCTATCAGGGCCTGGGGAGGAACGGACACCATCACACACACACACCATCACACACACAATCACATACACACACACACCATCTCACACACACACACACACACCATCACACACACACACACACACCATCACATACACACACACACCATCACATACACACACACACCATCACACACACACACACACACCATCACACACACACACACACACACCATCACACACACACACACACACACCATCACATACACACACGCGCACACACACACCATGTGGTGTGTGTGTGTGATTGTAGTGTGTGAGTGTGTGTGTGTATGTGTGTGTGAAATGTATGTTCTTTTGATTTGTACATGGACACTTGTTTTAACTCCAAGCTGTTGAAATATCAGCCACTTGTATGGGGTTTCAATGCAAAATTATTATTCTTGTTTTTTGGAGTCTTGGGCATGTGCACAAACTTGTCTTACGCGGACTGCAACTGTGTGGACTAAGCAAGCCAATAGCAAAAAAACTTGCAAAGTACTGCTCCATTTCTGCAATAATAGGTAGTTTATCCATCTGGAAGCGACGATGCCATGTTTACCTATAATCATGCAGTTCAGAATGAAAATAGCACAATGCATTCTGTGTCTGATCAGACCTTCCTAAGTGTGTAACATACTTCCTTCAATGTTTGGATCTGTGAATCTCCTGTGTTAAGGTCTAAATAAAAGCATTAAAATGTGCGTGTGTGGTGTGTGTGTGGTGTCTGTGTGTGTGTGTGTGTGTGTGTGTGTGTGTGGTGTGTGGTGTGTGTGTGTGTGTGTGTGTGTGTGTGTGTTGTGTGGTGTACATGGTGTGTGAGGTACCGTGTCTATGTGGGAGATGTCGTTGAAGGAGAGGTCCAGCCAGGCGAGCTGGTGTGGTTGGCTGAGCAGGGCGTGGACAGTGCTGTGGAGGCCGCTCAGCTCCGTGATGATGTTGTTGTTCAGACGCAACGCTCGGCTGCAGAACTTCCGCTCCGCAGAGCGCTTGAGTGGACGCAGCCCAGTGTTAGGCTCCTCACCAAGCACGTCTCCACACACACACACACACACACGAACACAACAAGAAACATCAGACCTTTACACGCTGGTACACTGAAACACACGTAAAAGAGCTTGACACCCATAACCCTACACATCACACACACATATCGCACATGCGCACACACACACACCACCTCACAACACACACATACACCACACACACACCTCACACACACACATACTACTACACACACACACATACCTCACACACACATACCACACACACACACACATACCTCACACACACACATACCACACAAACACACATACTACACACACACCTCACATACCACACACACACATACCTCTCACACACACATACCACACACACACTAGGGCTGCACAATTAGTTGATTCTTAATTGAAACTGCAAGTTGAACGAATGCAAACTAATTGCAAAGGTTGCACCTCTGTCCCAATGGTCTTATCACACATGAGTTTTATATTCATTCTCTGTGTGTGACAGACAGTGAAGCTCACCTATCGGGAGTGTTGTGCTTCTCATGCACTAGGCTCACCAATCAGAGGTCCCACAACTTAACAGACGCACACACACAGACCCAAGCTCACCAATCAGGAGTGCTGTTCTTCTCATGCACTAGGCTCACCAATCAGAGGTCCCACAACTTAAAACAAAATTTGTAATACTGAACCTGAAGCTTGGTTTTCAAGAATGAAGCCTATATCACAATCAGGCCTATATCACAATCAAATTGCAATATGTAATTGAGAAAAGATCATGTTGGTGGAATGAGTTGCCCAGTGCTCTCCGTTCTGGTAGTTTTGGGTCGTTTAAGAGGGGTCTAAAGACATTCCTGTTTAACATGCACTTAGTTCTTTAAGCGCTTGTTATGCGTTATGGTTTGTATAATATTGTTTTATTTCCATTAGGCTGTTGATTAATTTGACATTATTGTTTATTATTGATATTCTCCTTAATTTAGTCTTACCAAGTCATTGTTTTTATATTATTGATTGAATGGACATTATTGTTTATTTTGCTTTTTCCCCTCATTTTCATTGCTTATTTTATTAAGCTATTGATTTAAGCGTAATTGACATTGTTGTTTATTATTGCTAGTCTCCTTAATTATAGTTTGATCAACATTCTAATCTGTTCCCTGTTACATTTTATTATGTTGTTTTTGTATTTGTGTGTCGCTTTGGACAAAGACAAATCCCATAACCATCTACAGGAACATTTGCAATTATATTTCCTCCAAATCGTGCAACCCTGTCACACACACACATCGGCCATCTCTCACACACACACACACACACACCTCACAACTTCACGCAACACAAGCACCACACAAAAGTAAGAAAACAAGCTGCATCTGCAGAAAATTATACCATTCCACCAATTTCTACATGTATTTCTCAGTGAAAGATACTCTCTTTGCTACCTCAGAAATGTATGCTGTGCTGCGTGTTTTGCAGCTGTAAGTTAAACCTTTATTTGGGAGAAGCATAGGCCTACCTGCCATCGAACTGAGACATTTAAATGAAAAGTCCAGCGGGGGACCAAACATTTCTCAGGTCAGTGAAGCGCTTCTCTAGAGACGGTGCGAAGAACAAACTGCCCCCTTAAAATCCGCGACGACAAAGAGCACTTACTGAGAACTACAGAGTGTTCTTATGTCTGTTCGTACGTCTCCTCGTGGGAAACCTACGGTCACCGACACACATTACGGTAATCTCCCTCATCTACAGTAATGCCACAACAAAGCGTTACCACGGTGACAGATGCAGCGAAAAATCTAGAGCACAAAGCGTTCTACTCATTGTTGCGGGGTTCTAGACCATGTTATTTACGGTGTAAATCGTCTATGGTGCACACAACAAGTTTCAAGCATATACTTCGCAATATAACGAAATTCTTGTGCCACAGTTGCAGTAGTGCAAGGAGGAGGGGTAAATAAACACAGGGGGGCAGTAGGGGGACCTTAAATAAAGGGAGTTGAAGAAGGACTGTATTGTACAGTACTACGCATAGCTAAACTAGTCATACATGCACATATTGTAAATAAAACCTTATGGACTTCGGACATTTAGGATTCTAACAGTTTGTGGGGGGGGGGGGACTGTCACTTGCTGAATCGTGTGGTGTGGGTGGTAATGCTCCGGTAGCACTTGCCAGAGGGAAGCAGTGAGCAGACGAGAAGAAAGGTTCCCCAGCCACACTGTGATGCATCCAGCCAGGACGCTCTGCAGCGATAAAAGTTCTCCAGGGTTTTTGTTCCCACCCCAAAACTCTTCAGCCTCCTCAGAAAGATCATGAAGAGGAATGTGTAAGAAAAATGTAAGAAAAAAAATAAAACGTGGTTACAGGTTTGTCCAATCGGTTTGTTTGTGGTAAAGTGACGTCACATGTGTACAGCCAATGGAGAGGCACCTCGAACGCCGCTGAAATTTGAAATGCAGTTTGAAGGAGCAGTGACTAGTTAGAGTTACAGTAGCTTGAGGGAAACGGCAACATCGGTAAGTGTCGAGTTTCCAAATGGTGGTAAATGATGCTTTGGCTTTCATAACGTGTTTTATCGCGTACAAATGGATTTAATAAGGGGAACAATCTAATGTAATTTCTTTCAGTAACGTTACACTAACTGTCGATAGCTAACGTTAGCATAGTCTACTAGCTACCACAGCTAACGTTATCTTGTATGTATAACGCCAGCTTGCCCAACAACACTTCTAACATTAAGTTTATTGTGGAAGTTGCCTTTAGTGAAGTTCTGTAACATTGCTAATATCAGGTAGTTATAATGCTGCGAATCCATTTTTGCCAACCAATGTCACGTCAACCTAGCTTGCCAATGATAACCTGACAACGTTAATGTAACCTGTTCAAAATAGCATGACGTTAACCCTTGCTTTGATTTTTCGCGGACATTTTCCAATACCTCTGGGGGAGAGTATTTTAGAAAGCTTTCGTTAATGACAGCTGAACGATGTAGCTTTATATTTTGTCTCATAAGTTCAAGTATTGAAACTAACTGGTTTACGTTACTGTTGAAGGTAACGTTAGATTGTGATATGTTGACGCTCATTCACCTGAGCCGTTATCGATGCTAACGTTAGGGATCAACTGGCTTCCGTTATCTACTGGCGCTGACTGCACACAAGTATAGATAACGTTACTGGAGGAAAAGTGTCCTACAAAACTAGGGCATGGTATCGTGGAATGGCCAATCTGCGACCTTCCACGCAGAAACAGGAAATGCTTAGCATTTGATAGTTGAGCTGTAACGCCGAGAATGCCAGCCTGGCAGCTCAGCCGTCGTCACGGCATAGGGCGACACCTACATGTGCCGTTTATGTAAACAAAACCCTGCGTAACGACGCATGACTTTCAAACGTCCCTCCTTACTTACAAACATTACATTCAGTTTGATTCGTATGCCTGACGCTGTTATCCAAGGGTACTTATTATACTATTGTCCTTAAAAGGTCTTCTCATAATAGTTATGGTGGATTCTAGGTTAGTGTTTTGTCCTTCTAAGTTATTCTCCTCTGAGCGCTTGTCTGTCTGTGTGTGTGTGTGTTTGCAGGCTCCAGCGATGGCCTGTGTTTTGGCCGAGAGGAAGGAGAAGGCTCTCCTGGCCTGGGTAATAAATACACTCAACAGAACAGACATGGTTTCATACATACACACGCACACACACACACGATTATATTGCACAGCTGGAGAGCAAGCATTTTCAGCCTAAACCACTGTCGGTGTGTGTGTGTGTTCGTCTTGTTGATGTATGCACATTGTGTTGTGTGTGTGTGTGTGTGTTGCAGGTAAACAGTTTTGCCCTGGGTGACTCGGTTGGGAAGATTTGCGAGTTGAGGGATGGCTACCTGCTCAGCCAGTTACCTGCCAGGCTGTGAGTCTAACTTATACACACACTCTCACATACACACATAATACACACATACAGACACATATACATATAACCTCCCAGGCTGTGAGTCTAACTTACACAAACACACACACACAGAGACACACACACATACACATACCGACACATATATATTACCTGCCAGGCTGTGAGTCTAACTTACACACACACTCACACACACATACATACATATTACCTGCCAGGCTGTGAGTCTAACACACACAAACACTAGGGGTGTAACGGTACACAGAAGTCACGGTTCGGTTCATAGCTCGGTTCAGACATCACGGTTTGGTACGAGTTCGGTCCAATGGAGGGAAAAGCAAATCAAAAATGCAAAAGGCATTTTTTTACTGTGAATGTCTCAGGCTGTAGGGCCTACTACTTAGTCATGCAATCTCTCCCCTGAGCTAGCTGCAACAGCTTGAAGTGTGCAAAGTAAGATGTAATCAAGTAGCCTACCCCACATCATCTAGGCCTACAGACTCCATCTGTAACTTGTAAACAAAATAAGACAATCAGCTATAAAACTAAAAATAGGCCTACAGCATCTCTCATTTATGAAAGTGCAAATTACAAAGAATAATGAGTTTTTAAAAATCCACTTAGGCGAGACCTTCAACATCCGTGTTTAGTTGTATATGGAAGGGTCTACAGTTTGCCTCAATATTTTCAGTGTGTCTACAGTAATAATCTACTAACTGTGTGAACTTTTTTGCTTTCTTTAAAAAAATAAAATAATAATTTTTATATTGCGCCTTTCGTATCATGAACGGACTACAATTAGAAGTCACGTGACTTTAACCTTCGACGTTACTCATGTAACATGGTTTGTTTATTAGCCTGGTTAGCGTTGACACTTAACAGTGAGAGAAAGTGGAATAGAACATTATGTCCAATATTCCAATATGTGGTTTAATGTTCTGCATTTGTCATTAGTAGGTCACTTTGATACTAAAAGTATGATTCTACGTAATGACTGTATGATATCTGAACTGTCCCTGTGTATATCTGTGTGTGACTCTATTTAGAGATAGCCAGGATTGCCAGGTTGCCACTAATCAGAGTTTGATTCAGTGTAGTCCACATGAGATGGGATGACCAACGCCATCTCCCGTCAGCCTGGAAGGATACTTAAACCCTAACTATTTCCTTGTCTATAGAGCAGCTGATGGATCTATAAGTGAAGTCATGCTCTCTCTCCTTTGATGCGCATCATTGTAAATAAACTCTGTTCCTAAATTTTTCATACTATTGGTCTGACTGGGTCAGGGCTCCACAGTGCGACTAAAATATTTCCTGGGTCGCACTGGTGCACCTAATGTAGTGTTAGTTTCGTCAGACGAGACGAGAGAAAATATGTTCGCCAACGACTTTTTTTTTCATGACTAAGACGAGACGTCAGTAATGTCCTGAAACACTGACTAAGACTAAGACTATCTTAAGATGCATTATTGTTGACGAAAAAAGACTAAAATGTTTTGCATGAAATAAAAACTAAGATAAAATCTCTTCATTTTCATCTACAAAATGAGAAGACAGAATATCTAGCTGTTATGTTTTCAAAATATTCCGAATGAGTTCATACGCAACAGCTTTCCTGTAGGCTAGTCTACGTGCTGTTGCTGCAACCCTGTGGCTGCAACACGAAACTACATGGAACAAGAACACTGGAGATTTCTGCCAGAGTTAGCAAGATAACTACCTAAGCTTTATGCCACAATGCTACATACCCAGAAGTTGAAGCTTCTCTCATACAAATTAACATCCCCCAGAATGTCCATACGAAAATGTTCATCATGTAATGTCAACTATTTAACTAGTTAGACTGATGATGCAAAGTTTGCTAGCAAGTAAGCTAATATGGAAAGTTCGCTAGCAAGTTAGCTATGGCTAAGATGGGGAATGTGTTGTGTTTGGGCGCATATCGCCATCTAGCGAGGCGGAGTAAAACATTAATACTTTGGCCTATGACAGTGTTTCTCAAACTTTTTCAGTTTCAGGACCACTTAACTAACCCTAGCTAAAAAAAAAAAAGATTAGACCTACTTCAACAGTAGCCTATAATTAGTCTACACAATAGGCCTACTCACTGAACCACCTTGCTTATTGTCTTTGCACTTTGCTTATTGTGTGGATTCATACTGTATGATTTAACCTGGCATATCTTACATAGACAGTGTTGCAGAACTGTTTTTACATACAAGTTGGTTCAATATTGCAAACAACTCATCTATATTATATTTTACCATGTCTGCTTGCGGACTACTTGGGATAGCTTGCAGACCACCAGTGATCCCCGGACCACACTTTGAGAAACAATGGTCTACGAATATGACAGTGGTCCAGTCAAATCTTATACTGTCTATGGCCAAATCCCAGCCGAGCTATAACTATAGCTCGACTTACCTGTGCATGTAAACATACTGACTGACAAAAAATCAGAATGAGTAATTATAACAGACGAGTAGCCCTGTGGACACACAATATTGTTGGAAAATTGAGATGTGTGAAACACTTTGACTGAAATGGTAATCAGAAATAATTTGTTATAAAAAAAAAAGACTAAAATGTGTTGACTAAAACTGACTAAGATACCTTTAGTTTTCTTTTGACTAAAATAACGAGACTTTTAGTAGACTAAAACTTGACTAACAAAAATGATATTTGAATGACTAAATATGACAAAGACTAAAAAGGACATTTCGTCACAAGACTAAGACTAAATTAAAAATAGGTGACAAAATTCACACTAACCTAATGTCATAAGGTTGAGCGCCTAGACTTTACTCGCATCTAACTAAGCGGTTGTTCTACTTTGACTAGTGGTGCATGGTGCACCAATACTGCAAAAGTATCGCAATACCCTGAAATTAGAAACCTCACAATACCTAATTGTATTAGTATCGATATAGCCTACGTTTATGACAGTCGTGCGCTTCCCGTACCCTATGTGTCTTTTCTCCTCACAGTGTCATCATTTTGTCATGGTCATTTTGGTCAAGTTTGTATTGGCGAGCACTGCGTCCATAGATGTCTGGCACACTGACACGACAAATGATATGTTGGAATTGCACCCAACAGGGGATCTGTCTTTGGTCCGATGTCCATGTGAGGATGTTGTTGACACACTTCATGAATTTCACAAAAATGTCACCATGTTCATCTGAACGTTCAACAATGTTTCCAATGAACCAGTCATCATAGATTCAGGCAATGTATTTTCCTAGCTGGAAAATTGAGTTTTGTGGCTGATCTGACATTGTTCTTTTTTAGTGCAGAAGATATTAAAAAACATGAGGAAACATACGAATTGGAGAGACGTTACGCCTCAGCCAAAACGATCAGTGGAACACGATCACATCATTGCTTTAAACCAATTTCCAAAAATAAGATATGGATGAAATTAATATCACAGGATACAATATTCACAGATGCCGATGCAGGACAACAATTTGATTCAGAACGCTTGGATACAGAACACCCGGCAGAACACTCAGTCAGATCAGCCACAAAACTCAATTTTCCAGCTAGGAAAATACATTGCCTGTATCTATGATGATGATGACTGGTTCATTGGAAACATTGTTGAATGTTCAGATGAACATGGTGACGTTTTTGTGAAATTCATGAAGTGTGTCAACAACATCCTTAAATGGCCATCAGACCAAAGACAGGTCCCCTGTTGGGTGCCATTCCAACATATAATTTGTTGTGTCAGACATCTATGGACGCAGTGCTCGCCAATACAAACTTGACCAAAATGACCATGACAATTTCTTGGATAACACTTAAAGACACTTCCATTTAATTTTCAATTTAATTTTAGTTGGAGAGTGGCAGAGAAAACTCCCTTTTATCTGTAGTGTTCTTACACTATGTAACATTCTTGTTATTTAGTTTGAAAGTTTGATGGCGGGTCTCTTTCATGGGGGATAAGGGGTTAATCTGTGACAATCTCAATATATAATTGTTTGCCATCACTGAGCATAATACTAAGTTATTTCCACTATTTTCATGCTTTATCATCACTAAATTCTCCCTGATCTACATTCTAGACTTCTGGAAACAATGTCCAAAATGGTGCATTATAAGGAATAAAATTCATATTATGGAGGTTCATAGTCAAAAATGTTATTTCATTAAAAGAAAGAACAAATATGTATCTTTATCTGGTATAAATCCCATTAGGATCATCAAATGCCCACATGGTTATTTGGGGGTCCAAATATAGGGTTAAAAAAAAAAGTCACCTTTGCCGGAAAGGGTTTTTGGACCCCCATAAAACCCCCACCAGTGGTACCATAACCCTCAAATTAATTTTGGCAAGAGCAAAGTTCCCAAATATAACAAATAATCCTGTTTAGAATAAATATGATCATTAATCGTGGTTCTACGGCCACCCAAAAAGTGAAAAATCACACATGCCGTCAACATTTTTTAGGACTTTGGTGACCCACCTCTCACCTAAACAGTAAGGAATGTTAATTCTGCCTCCAGAATTGTGTAGTACAGGCTACAATGAACTACCACACCAGTTTCCAGCCTTCTACCACTATTAGAACAGACGTTATGGGCTTCCAAAAATGGCAAAGGATGAAATGTGAAATTCTAATGTGTCAATTAGGGCCGTGGCACCCGAATTTCAAATGGACGGCACGGGCAAACCGTTTGAGATATTGACCTGAAACTTCAGATTCCTTTGTTTGGTAACATAAGGCATATTTTCCGGCTTTTCAGCGAAATCTGAGAGGTGTCATGTACATGGGTGGCTGAGTTGGCGTGGAATGACCCAAAGGTCATCACCACACGGTTTACACCAGCTCTTCATGTGAGAGCACAACACAAGTTGCCCTCAAAGGCGATCACCACACGGTTTACACCAGCTCTTCATGTGAGAGCACAACACAAGTTGCCCTCACATAAAGGTGATCACCACACAGTTTACACCAGCTCTTCATGTGAGAGCACAATACAAGTTACCCTCACATAAAGGTGATCACCACACAGTTTACACCAGCTCTTCATGTGAGAGCACAACACAAGTTGCCCTCACATAAAGGTGATCACCACACAGTTTACACCACTTTCCATCATTACAAAATCGTTTTATGTCGTATGTTTTGGTATGTGTATCTAGAGGCTGGTGAAGCCCTGTAGGGGGATGTTTTTTATCTCGTTCCAGTGATTGGTAGACCTACCTATCTGGGTGATGGTGTCGTATGTGCGTTAGCATGTTCAATGGATTTCCACTCACATACCCAACAACTACTGAACAACGCCAACACAGTCTTATCCACCACTCTCTCGCCTGTACTACTGTAACTGACTGGAAAACCGAAGTTTTCCCAAACTTGCGATCTTAGAGAGACCTCTCTTGTGGGCCGCCACCACTCGCCATACCCGTCCTTAGTGCTGCTGCTGACTCTGACTGACTCATCATACCCGTCCTTAGTGCTGCTGCTGAATGACTCACTCATCATACCCGTCCTTAGTGCTGCTGCTGACTCTGACTGACTCATCATACCCGTCCTTAGTGCTGCTGCTGTCTCTGACTGACTCATCATACCCGTCCTTAGTGCTGCTGCTGTCTCTGACTGACTCACTCGACCGTTGACCTGACAAAAACATGTAACCTACGTAGGCGGACCTCGGCTACCTATGCGCCAATGAGAGCTACACAGAGCTAAAGCCGGACTACAGATTAGGTGTCCCTAATGAACTCGCGTATCCAACAGTAGTTCTACATTGCTTTAATTAATTCACGCACAAATTTTATTTATTTTTATACCGTGTATTCTCCGTGTAAACCGTACCGTTTCGGTTCAATGCAAATACTGTACATGTACCGTTCCACCCCTAACACACACACACACACACACACACACACACACACACACACACACACACACACACATGTTCGAGAAAGGCCTACCTGTGCCTTAAAGTAAATTAAAGCACTTTTGGAATTCTATGCCACTAATAACCATGAACATTCATTCAAGGTCTTTGAAAAGTCATGGAAAGGTTATAAAATGTTGTCCGAAAATGGGTGGACACACACACACACACACACACACACACACACACACACACACACACACATTCACTCAATTATGCACACGTTCAATCATATGCTTTGGACAAAGGTGTCTGCCAAATCCCATAACCATACACACACACACACACACACACACACACACAAACACAAACAATCACTCAATTATGGACACACACATTTGCTTACACAGTTGGTGTACAGATAAATGCACTTGCGCGTGCGCGCACACACACACACACACACACACACACATTCTGTTCACACCTACATCCATTCCCCAAAATACTCCATCTGTAATGTCATGTAATATACACCTTTGTCAATTTGTAAACGTGTGTGTGTGTGTGTGTGTGTGTGTGTGTCTCAGTGGTGGGAGAGAAGCAGTATCCTCTGTGGATCAAACGCCAGCAGAGCGTTTCAAGGAGGTGGCGGACTTCCTGGACAGTGAGTACAGATGGAATAGGAGTACAGGAACGTGTGTGTTCTGAACTGTGTTGATCAGTGTGTGTGTGTGTGTGTTTGCAGAACAGTGCAGATGAACTGTGTTGATGAGCGTGTGTGTGTGTGTTTGCAGAACAGTGTTGATGAGCGTGTGTGTGTGTGCTGTTTGCAGAACAGTGCAGATGAACTGTGTTGATCAGCGTGTGTGTGTGTGTGTGTTTGCAGAACAGTGTTGATGAGCGTGTGTGTGTGTGCTGTTTGCAGAACAGTGCAGATGAACTGTGTTGATCAGCGTGTGTGTGTGTGTTTGCAGAACAGTGTTGATGAGCGTGTGTGTGTGTGCTGTTTGCAGAACAGTGCAGATGAACTGTGTTGATCAGCGTGTGTGTGTGTGTTTGCAGAACAGTGTTGATGAGCGTGTGTGTGTGTGTGTGTGTGTGCTGTTTGCAGAACAGTGCAGATGAACTGTGTTGATCAGCGTGTGTGTGTGTGTGTTTGCAGAACAGTGTTGATGAGCGTGTGTGTGTTTGCAGAACAGTGTTGATGAGCGTGTGTGTGTGTTTGCAGAACAGTGCAGATTTACTGCTGGATGTGGCGTCTCCATCAGCTGGGAGAAGATCACGGACGCCCTCAGCAGCCACGCCGACATGGAATTGGCCAAGGTAGAACATGACCCTCACACCCACTTAGAGCTGGCCAAGGTAGAACACCACCCACACACCCACTTAGAACTGGCCAAGGTAGAACATGACCCTCATGCTGACATGGAACTGGCCAAGGTAGAACAGCGCCCCCATAAACTGTATTTAGTGAATTTGGTGAAACACGGTATTGCACTCCTGTCGTCTCCAAGTGGCCCCCAGCCCGAGTTGAAATCCTTATCACTAAAGCAACGTGTAAACAAAAAAGATCATCCAATCAAATTAAGTATAGTCACGGTCAGTGTCAAACTGATTCGTCAGCACCTTAGAAAGCCATCCTTTCCATAATAATATAATAATATCCTCCCTCCTGTGTGTGTGTGTGTGCGCGTGTGTGTGTAGGTGGTGCTCCTTCTGTGCCACCACTCTATGGCAGTGTCGCTGTTCCCGATGCACAGCCTGGACTATGACACAGAGGTAAGCGGGGTGTGATGAGGGCGCAGTGTGATGAGGTCATGAGGGCGCAGTGTGATGAGGTCATGAGGGCGCAGTGTGATGAGGTCATTAGGGCGGAGTGTGACGACAAAGATTCTATAGTTAACTAAGATGAATCATAAGACGATTCACCAGTGGAACGAAATGGCACTAGTTCCGGACTCTTAAAAAGGCGTGTCAAAACATAAACTTTTCTCTGAATAAGCAATAATAACATATACATATAATTTTGTATACTATTTTACAGTCATTGTTTGTGTGTGATGCCAATGAAACACTCTTTCGGACACGGAATGAATAATTTCATTTTGCCCCGTTAACCGAGCTAGCTAGCTAGCTAACGTTAGCACAGTAAACGGAAAGTGAATGGGAATGTTCGCTAGCTAGCAGCTAAGAACTTTGGTTAAACTTATATGTTGTTGCAAACAAACCTGAAGTAACATATGTTCAGCAACTTTGTGGTAGTCTACTAGTTCTAGCAAAAAATATGTTAGGTTAGTTTATCAACCATCTCTCAGTCTAGAGCCTCTGAGAACAGGTGGCTGTGCACCAGAGCTTTGAGGAGACAGTGACAGATCACGAACAAAGCTATTTTTGTCTTTAGTTATTTCTTTGGAAAATACAATTTCAATGTCGGAATGTTAGGGAGACATGTGGCTTCTAGAAAATGGGTTCAAAACTTACATGGCTGAATGTAGGGCTAAGGGATTGGTCATATTCCGTGAACATGTTCATTTCTCCCATAGGAATACATAGACACTGGACCTCCCGCTAGACTCCTAAATGGGCGTGACTGCTTCGAACCCCACGTCACAACGTGCCAGAATTTACCCTCTTATGAATCGTCTCGCTTTATCAACCGTCTCTGGTGACGAGGTCATGAGGGCGGAGTGTGATGAGGTCATGAGGGCGCAGTGTGATGAGGTCATGAGGGCGCAGTGTGACGAGGTCATGAGGGCGCAGTGTGACGGGCGGAGTGTGATTAGGGCGCAGTGTGATGAGGTCATGAGGGCGGAGTGTGATGAGGTCATGAGGGCGCATTGTGATGAGGGCGCAGTGTGACGAGGTCATGAGGGCGCAGTGTGACGAGGGCGGAGTGTGATGAGGTCATGAGGGCGGAGTTTGATGAGGCCGTGTCTATGTA
>NC_055971.1:34420062-34450062 GCF_018492685.1 Alosa sapidissima | reverse complement strand
AAATATCAATATCGTACCGATATCGTATATCGCCAATCAGCCCCAAAATATCGGGATATCAGTTTTGGTCCAAATCGCCCAGCCCTACGTGTGTGGGTGGGGTGGGCGAGTGTGTGTGGGTGGGGTGAGTGGGGTGTGTGGGGTGAGTGGGGTGTGTGGGGTGAGTGGGGGGGGTGTGTGTGTGGGGGGGGTGTGTGTGTGGGGTGAGTGGGGTGAGTAGGAGGCCCAGCACAAGAACGCACTGTGCGGAGCTACAGAATAAGAGGTGTGTGTGTGTGTGTGTGTCCTCTATCCAGGCTGCTTCAGCGTCTGCATGAAGTCCTCCGACAGAGTCAGGATCTCAAGACTGATAACCTTCAAAAGGAGAAGCGAGTGGACCACCTCTGTGATGAGAATGGACTGCTCTCCACACAGGTGTGTGTGTGTGTGTGTGTGTCTGTCTGTGTGTGTGTGTGTGTGATGAGAATGGACTGCTCTTAACACAGGTGTGTGTGTGTGTGTGATAAGAATGGACTGCTCTCAACACAGGTGTGTGGGTGGGTGTGTGTGTGTGTGTGTCTGTGTGATACGAATGGACTGCTCTCAACACAGGTGTCTGTGTGTGTGTGTGTGATACGAATGGACTGCTCTCAACACAGGTGTGTGTGCCTGTTTGTGTGTGATATGAATGGACTGCTCTCAACGCCTGTGTCTGTGTGTGTGATACGAATGGAGTGCTCTCAACACAAGTGTGTGTGCCTGTGTGTGTGTATGTCTGTGTGTGTGTGTGTGATACGAATGGACTGCTCTCAACACAGGTGTGTGTCTGTTTATGGAATAGAAATGTAATCAACGTTTCAATAATGGAATAGAAATGTAATCAACTTTTCAATAATGGAATAGAGAAATGTACAACTTCTCAATAATGGAATGGCTTTTAAAAAATGGAACGGGTGAACAGACAGATTCTTCTTCCAGTCTAAGAAGAATCCAGCTGCAGTATCAAACTATAATGTTTCCCAGTGAGGGACATTCACACACTAGGCTACTAAATGCACTGTGTTATGGAACAGCCATCTTCTTCTCACATCCAATATCCAACTAAAAATACAAAAACAATTTTCTTGATACATTTGAACATGAAAAATGGAAGTATTGCACAAACACAGGGCAGGAGATATGCCATATGTATGAAAACAGTGCACGTAGATAGATAGATGGACAGTGGTGTAGTGGGGGGGACGCTTTAATGACATCATTGCAAAAACTGGCACCTCCACATACGGTGCGTAAGGCCAAGGCCAAATTGTTACCAGCTTTCGTGAACATGAAACCAAATTTTAAAAAAAATTAAATGACTTGGATTAGCTTCAAAATGTAATGTCTTCACCCAAACTACACTTTTCCACCAAAGTCTATGAATATCATCTGTAGCTTCAGTTTGTAGTAGGATAAACAGACGAACCATAATGTAGAGTAGCCTATATAATCTAGCGTAGTCTAATCTTGACGCATAACATGCCGCGGCTTCATTCATTACCACATGTAAACCATGACAATAATAGCGCAATTCACACGCATTCAACACGCTGTGTGGGCAGCGTAGCTCAGTTTCAACACGCTGTGTGGGCAGTGTAGCTCAGTTTCAGGGGGCGTCATATGAATGTCATTGCGAATGATTAAAATGCAGGGCTGCACAGTCAATAAAACAAAACGAAACAAAAATAACAAAGAACATTGGGCAGGCAAGTGCCAGTCATTTGAAAAGTTTTTGTTTGGATGAACGTAGCTGCACCAATCCTAGTTTTTCCTAAAGTTGTTCAGGTTCACCGTTGGGTCATTACTTCTGGTTAAATGACCTTATCACTTATATTGGAGCTCCCTCGATAAAAATCACTCGTGTTACTCACACATGCTTATCGTGTCATTTTGACCACTGGTTTAGCCTACCTGCTTTCTGCAAAACACAAACGAAAGAATTGCAAGGAAGTGAGCCATGAAGATGCTATTCGGATACAGGCAGCTGTAGCCTATAATCTATGGTTTTCTAGCCACTTTCTATCTACTTTCGGGTAACGCGGAACGACGAGCTGCATCGTTTTTAACGTCTTTTACGCATGGTGGAGTGCTACAGCATGACGGTCATTCTTGTAACGAATTTTATGGCAAAGAGGCCTAATTGGAGACAAGGAGAGACGCCGGTGCAGCTCAGATGCCTTCTTAATTTAATTCATTCTTTACTAAAAGGTGCAAAACATTATTAACTTTGACTAACGTTTCGATGTAGTCACATCTTCATCAGAGTTGCGGAGAACCCTCCTCCTTTGTCGCCTAATTGGAGACATTTGTGTGATGCGTTATCACTGGTAACAACACTTGTTATATTAATAAATGCTTATTAAAATGCTCAAAACAATGCTCCAAGAAGTGTGGGGACGGTGTTCCCCCGCGTCCAACGCCCACTACACCCCTGCAGATAGATACTTACTTACTTTATTGATCCCCAAGGGGAAATTCAAGACTGTCTGTTTTGCGGTGAAAAACTTCTGCATGTTAAAAGCAGGTGTAATCCAAATTCAGGTGAAATGCGTCAATTGGAAAAACATTTAGAGATGGCTGAATCCGTATTCAAGCATCAGTTTTCTTCATTGTAGGCTACTGTGTCAGAAGCAAGTTTTTGCTGTTCGGTTGTATTTTCACTTTCACAACATCCACTTCCCAATCTGCTAGACGAGGCTATTAAGTCATAGCCTCCGTCTACGTGCAGTAATTAGTTTGAGTATGTCGCTGCTTCCACAACATCCACTTCCCAATCTGCTAGACGAGGCTATTAAGTCATAGCCTCAGTCTACGTGCAGTAATTAGTTTGAGTATGTCGCTGCTTGTTGACATCTTATTATTCTGTATGATCGCTGAACTTCGATTCGTTTTAATGTCACAATCTGTTAACTCCATTCAACTGCGCTTGTGATTCAGCTGTGGCCACGCAATTGATGATCGATGCAAGAAATGTGTTCAGGCAACTGAGGATTTGGTTCAGAGAATGGAGTAAAGCCTTGGGTTGAGTTCATCATCTCCTACTCAGGTGCGTGAGCTGGCTGGGCAGCTGGCGTCGCTAAGGCAACAGATGATGCTCCTACAGGAGGAGGAGCTTCAGAGTGGCAGCAGAAAGCAGGAACTGCAGCAGGAGCTAAGCCAAGCGCTGCAGCACAAGGTGCCTTTTCCTTCTCCCAGTACACTGCTGTGTGTGTGTGTGTGTGTGTGTGTGTGTGTTGGGCTGATGGTTTTTGTGTGTCTCCAGGAGTGTCTGAGTGAGCAGCTGGAGATTGAGCGGGGGAAGGTGTGTGTGTTGGAGGAGGAGCTGACAGAGGTGCGCTTTCGGCCCTGTCACCATGGAGACGGGGAGGTCATGGGACCCATAATGGAGGTACAGTACACGGCAATGCATTGTACTAAATGTGTTCATTCTGTGGCGTGTGTGTATACACGTGTGTGTGTGTGTGTGTGTGTATGCGTGCGCATTTATTTTTCTCCAACATGTCAACTGATGTGGTTTTGTTCTAGTGGGAACGTTTGCAGCAGGAAGTGACCAAACTCCAGGTTCAGCTTCACGAAGCTGCCACTGAGAAAGAGGCGGACATGCTTGCCTTGGACACTGAGCGTTCTGAGAAGATGGCGCTATTACAGGAAGTTGCTTATCACCAACAGGAAGTAACCAAACTGCAGACTCGACTTCGGGAAGCTGCCACTGACAAGGACGCGGATATGATTACCTTGGAGACTGAGCGTTCTGAGAAGATGGTGCTGCAACAGGAAGTAACCAAGCTCCAGGCTCAGCTTCAGGAAGTGGAAACTGAGAGGGGAGCTCATATCGTAGCCTTGGAAACAGAGCTTGCTCAGAAGAATTTATTGCAGGAAGAAGTCATGCAGTACCAACAGGAAGTGACCACACTACAGACTCAGCTTCAGGAAGCTACTGCTGAAAACAAAGCTCATATGGTTGCTGTGGAAGCAGGACATGCTCAGAAGACCTTGCTGGAGCAGGAAGTGACCAAACTGCAGACTCAGCTTCAGGAAGCTGCCACTGACAAGGAGGCGGATATGGTTGCCTTGGAGAATGAGCGTTCTGAGAAGATGGTGCTACAACAGGAAGTGACCAAGCTCCAGGCTCAGCTTCAGGAAGTGGAAACTGAGAGGGGAGCTCATATGGTTGCCTTGGAAAAAGAGCTTGCTCAGAAGAATTTATTGCAGGAAGAAGTCATGCAGTACCAACAGGAAGTGACCACACTACAGACTCAGCTTCAGGAAGCTACTGCTGAAAACAAAGCTCATATGGTTGCCATGGAAGCAGGACATGCTCAGAAGGCCTTACTGGAGCAGGAAGTGACCAAACTGCAGACTCAGCTTCAGGATGCTGCCACTGACAAGGAGGCGGATATGGTTGCTTTACAAAGTGAGCGTTCTGAGAAGATGGTGCTACAACAGGAAGTGACCAAGCTCCAGGCTCAGCTTCAGGAAGTGGAAACTGAGAGGGGAGGTCATATGGTAGCCTTGGAAACGGAGCTTGCTCAGAAGAATTTATTGCAGGAAGAAGTCATGCAGTACCAACAGGAAGTGACCACACTACAGACTCGGCTTCAGGAAGCTGCTGCTGAAAACAACGCTCATATGGTTGCCGTGGAAGCAGGACATGCACAGAAGGCCTTGCTGGAGCAGGAAGTGACCAAACTGCAGACTCGGCTTCAGGAAGCAGCCACTGAGAAGGAGGCGGATACAGTTGCCTTGGACAATGAGCGTTCTGAGAAGATTTCACTGAAGCAGGAAGTGACCAAACTCCAAACTCAGCTTCAGGAAGTGGACACTGAGAGGGGAGCTCATATGGTAGCCTTGGAGACGGAGCGTGCTCAGAAGACTGCTCTGCAGCAGAACGTTCTGCATTACCAACAGGAAGTGACCACACTGCAAGCTCAGCTTCAGGAAGTCGCCACCAAGGGGGGTGCTGATCTGGCAGTCTTGGAGATGGAGCGAGCACAGAGGATTACTTTGCAACAGGAAGTTACTAATCACCAACAGGAAGTAACCAAACTCCAGGCTCAGCTTCAGGAAGCTGCCACTGCGAAGGAGGTCGATAAAGTTGCCTTGGATGCCGAGCGTTCTCAGAAGATGGCGCTACAACAGGAAGTTACTAATCACCAACAGGAAGTAACCAAACTCCAGGCTCAGCTTCAGGAAGCTGTTGCTGAAAACAAAACTTATATGGTTGCTGTGGAAGCAGGACATGCTCAGAAGACCTTGCTGGAGCAGGAAGTGACCCAACTGCAGAATCAGCTTCAGGAAGCTGTCACTGAGAAGGAGGCAGATAAGGTTGCCTTGGAGACCAAGCGTTCTCAGATGGCGGCGCTAGAACAAGGAATTACTAATCACCATCAGGAAGTGACCAAACTCCAGGCTCAGCTTCAGGAAGCTGCTGTTGAAAACAAAGCTTATATGGTTGCCGTGGAAGCAGGACATGCTCAGAAGAACTTGCTGGAGAAGGAAGTGACCAAACTGCAGACGCAGCTTCAGGAAGCTGCCACTGAGAAGGAGGCAGATATGGTTACCTTGGAGACTGAGCGTTCTGAGAAAATGGTGCTACAACAGGAAGTTACTAATCACCAACAGGAAGTAGCAAAACTGCAGGTTCAGCTTCAGGAGGTCTCCACCAAAGGGGGTGCTGATCTGGCAGTCTTGGAGATGGAGCGAGCACAGAGGATTACTCTGCAGCAAGAAATTACTAATCACCAACAGGAAGTGACCAAACTCCAGGCTCAGCTTCAGGAAGCTGCTGTTGAAAACAAAGCTTATATGGTTGCCATGGAAGCAGGACATGCTCAGAAGACCTTGCTGGAGAAGGAAGTGACCAAACTGCAGACGCAGCTTCAGGAAGCAGTCACTGAGAAGGAGGCAGATATGGTTACCTTGGAGACCCAGCGTTCTCAGATGGTGGCGCTTCAACAGGAAGTAATTAATCACCAACAGCAAGTGACCAAACTCCAGACTCAGCTTCAGGAAGCTGACACTGAGAAGGAGGCAGATATGGTTACCTTGGAGACTGAGCGTTCTGAGAAAATTGTGCTACAACAGGAAGTTACTAATCACCAACAGGAAGTAGCAAAACTGCAGGTTCAGCTTCAGGAGGTCGCCACCAAGGGGGGTGCTGATCTGGCAGTCTTGGAGATGGAGCGAGCACAGAGGATTACTCTGCAGCAAGAAATTACTAATCACCAACAGGAAGTGACCAAACTCCAAGCTCAGCTTCAGGAAGCGGTCACTGAGAAGGAGGCAGATAAGGTTGCCTTGGAGACCATGCGTTACCAGATGGCGGCGCTTCAACAGGAAGTTACTAATCACCAACAGGAAGTGACCAAACTCCAGACTCAGCTTCAGGAAGTTGCCACCAAGAGGGAAGCAGACATGAAGACTTTGGAGATGGAACTTTCTAGGAATACTTCACTAGCGCAAGAAGTCACTAAACTGCGGTCTCAGTTTCAGACAGCTGTGTCTGAGAGAAAAGCAGACCTTGTTTCCTTGCAGACAGAGGTTGCTCAAAAGGTGGTACTACAACAGGAAGTGATGAAACGTGAAGAAGAGGTGACCAGGCTGCTTTTGCAGCTTCAGGAAGCTGCCAGGGAGAAGCAAGCAGACCTTGTTTCCCTGGAAACGGAGTGTGCCCAGAGGGTGGCGCTGCAGCAGGAGCTGTCTGTGCTGCAGGTGCGGCTGCATGAGTGGGAGGAGTCTAAGAAGAGGGCGGAGATTAAGGTGCAGGCCCTGCGCCGGGAGCTGGAGACAGTGCAGACGCTCAACAGCACACTGCAGAGGGAGAACAGCGCCACCCAGAGGCTCGCCGACACACTGCAGAAACAGCTGGAGATGAAGGAGTACGACAGCAAGGTCAGTAGCACTCACACACACGCACTCATGCACACATGCCAATAGGCCTTAAACAGTTCTCACTTACAAACCTTATACAGGAGACATGATGATAAACAAACACACACACACACGCCTTGTAAATGTTTCAAATGTGAGGTGCGGAGTGTAAACCTGTCCCTGCCCTGCTTCTCTTCTCACACACACACACACTAGGCTCTCAGAGCCCGCAGTAATTACCACCCCCACTCTTTAAATACCCCCCCCCCCCCCCCCCCCATACACACTTTATAAATACTCCATTACCACCCCACTCTCTTTAAATACCCCCTAATGGGCAGCCGTGGCCTACTGGTTAGCACTTCGGACTTGTAAACGGAGGTTTGCTGGTTCGAACCCCGACCAGTAGGCACGGCTGAAGTGCCCTTGAGCGAGGTAAAGGGGTATTTAAATAAATACTCCCTAACCACCCTTGATCTCTCTAAATCTCCTCTTACTACCCTCCCACTCTATAAAATACCTCTTTATCTCAATCACACTCATTAAATACCCCCTACCACCCTCACTCATTAAATACCCCCATGCCACCCTCACTCTATAAATACCCCCATGCCACCCTCACTCTTTAAATACCCCCTTACCATCCCCACACTTTATAAGTATGGTTCTAAGGCCAGATTCGTAGACCGGTTTCGTCATAGTGGCGCTACTAGTGCTGTCCCATTTCATGGGCTCCGCGTCATAGTGGCGCGACTAGTGCTGTCCCATTTCGTGGGCTCCGCGTCATAGTGGCGCTACTAGTGCTGTCCCATTTCGTGGGCTCCGCGTCATAGTGGCGCTACTAGTGCTGTCCCATTTCGTGGGCTCCGCGTCATAGTGGCGCTACTAGTGCTGTCCCATTTCGTGGGCTCCGCGTCATAGTGGCGCTACTAGTGCTGTCCCATTTCGTGGGCTCCTTCGAATTCGGCCGACAAACCCATCCTTCTTTTCCCCCGAAACGGAGGGTGAATCGCGTGTAAGCTTATGCTTCGCCGCCTACCTGGTCCCAAGATTCGATGTGTTTATGACGTTTCATTCAAGACGAGACACAGACACATTTAAATATTTAATAAATGTTTAAATAACATTAGGTAGCACGAATGCTCCGAAGCATCCGCCCTGAAGTGAGACACAGCTTATGTGTGTTTTAATGTGTGTGTGTGTTTAATGTTTGTGTTTAATGTTTGTGTTTAATGTGTGTGTTTAATGTGTGTGTGTGTGTGTGTGTGTGTGTGTGTGTGTGTGTGTGTGTGTGTGTGTGTGTGAACAAACAGAAGGCGGTTGAGAAGAGGAAGCATGCGGGAGAGAAGAGGAGAGTGGAGCATGACCTCAGCTCCGACAGCCTGAGCCTGGATGATTCTCTCAACTCCACCAGGTATGATACACACACACACACACACACACACACACACACACACACACACACACACACACACACACACACACACACACACACACACACCCTCTCTTACTAACACACACACATTAAACACATATCAAACATGCATACACAGACACCAGGGGGTGGTAGCCAGAACCAAAACACAGGAAGACCAACACCAGGCGTGGTAGTGTGTGCGTGTGTGTGTGCGTGCGTGCGCGTGGGTAGCGGGTAGCAAGCCTCCCCTGACTGCATGGCCGCCCACTCCTAACAGGTCGCACCTGCACACAATTAGTTACAAAACACAGACATAGGGAAACAGCACCACACCAGGGTAATGGAGGGGCGTAACTGTGTGTGTGTGTGTGTGTGTGCGCCTGTGTGCCTCAGTACGCCGGTGGTGATGACCTGTGTGTGTGTGTGTAGCTCAGTACGCCGGTGGTGATGACCTGTGTGTGTGTGTGTGTGTACCTCAGTACGCGATGGTGATGACCTGTGTGTGTGTGTACCTCAGTACGCCGGTGGCGAGGAGCTCTAGGCGGCTGGCCATGAAACAGGGCTCGGTGGAGACACTCTACTTCACCCCTATGGGGACGCAGCCCACCACACGGTTACCAGGCGACCGCATCACCGACTCCGCCCACAAGCTCACCAGCTCCGCACAGCGCAGACGCACCACCCAGACCATCAACATCACCATGAAAAGGGTAGGTACACACACACACACACACACACACACACCCCCAGACCATCATCACCATGAAAAGGGTAGGTACGCACACACACACACACACCCAGACCATCAACATCACCATGAAAAGGGTAGGTACGCACACGCACACACACACACACACACACACACACACACACACACACACCCAGACCATCAACATCACCATTAAAAGGGTAGGTACGCACGCACGCACGCACGCAGGCATTAAGACAAAAGGCAAAATATGTTTTTTTTTATTCCTCCCTTTAGTCAATTTCAGCATGGGTGTCTTAACTTTTTCACAGCACTGTATAAACTATATAGACTCCTCTTTCATGCCATTACACTGTATTGGTGCTGTGCAAGTTGAATTGAGTGCCTGTCACTTTAATGCCGTGACGGCCCATGACGCTGGCATTATTCTCACGGTTTTAAGCTAATTTAGTAGCGTTGTTGTACATGGTGCATAAGAATATGTGGATGAAATTAATTATGTTTCCCATGTCATTTGGTAAAATAAATGGTCAAAAATTCGAAGAAAATCTATCTTGGATTATAGCAGATAAGTGTCTTGTATCATATCTATAATTTTGGTGAGCTCTACAGGAATTACAAACTATCTCAGATGTAAATGCTTGCGTATCCTATTACTCAAATTCAATTAAACCTACCAATAGGCTAGCTAGACCTTAGTTTCACAGCCTAGGTATTTTAGCAACACAGGGCTTGAAAGTATTGCCTGTATCACAAACAAAAACGAAACAATGCGTGGATTTATCTGGGAATAGGCTACTGAAGGTAGGGGCGAGCTACCTCGCTGGCGTGTTTAACTTGGTTCCTTGGTTAACATAATGTAGGCTACGTTTTTTTGCACAAAATTGCGTCTGCTAATAAACTTAAACATAAACACAAACAAGCGTGATCTCCTGTGGAATCCCTGACTGCGCCTTCAACATTAGCAACATTCATTTTTTAATTAGGCAACTTTTTTTGCAGTGGCGCTTGAATTCCAGGAGTGGCGCTGCGCTGCTGATGAATACATTGTAGGAAACACTGCATCAGATGTCATCATTTAAAGGGTTATTTTTCAAACTTTTCTTCCGGGGGCCCCGGACCCCCCTAGTATTTGCCCCAAATATATTTCCCTTAAGGCCCTTTTCCAGTGCCACCCTCGCATAGGATTTGCCTCATGAATTTGATTTACTGCTTATGACAGTTTTGTTTTGCCTATTAGATATACCACAAAATAGTGCATCTTATATTGGAAACTAGGGAATAATACTAATACAGCCTACAGAGGGGGGGGATATAGATACTAATACAGCATCAGCCTACAGAGGGGATATAGATACTAATACAGCATCAGCCTACAGAGGGGATATAGATACTAATACAGCATCAGCCTACAGAGGGGATATAGATACTAATACAGCATCAGCCTACAGAGGGGGGGATATAGATACTAATACAGCATCAGCCTACAGAGGGGATATAGATACTAATACAGCAGCAGCCTACAGAGGGGGGGATATAGATACTAATACAGCATCAGCCTACAGAGGGGGGGATATAGATACTAATACAGCATCAGCCTACAGAGGGGATATAGATACTAATACAGCATCAGCCTACAGAGGGGGGGATATAGATACTATTACAGCATCAGCCTACGGGGGGGGGGGGGGGTATAGATACTAATACAGTACAGCATCAGCCTACAGAGGGGATATAGATACTAATACAGCATCAGCCTACAGAGGGGGCATCAGCCTACAGAGGGGGGGATATAGATACTAATACAGCATCAGCCTACAGAGGGGGGGAATATAGATACTAATACAGCATCAGCCTACGGGGGGGGGGGGGGTGGTATAGATACTAATACAGTACAGCATCAGCCTACAGAGGGGATATATATACTAATACAGCATCAGCCTACAGAGGGGGGGATATAGATACTAATACAACAGAGGGGGGGGATATAGATACTAATACAGCATCAGCCTACGGGGGGGGGGGGTGGTATAGATACTAATACAGCATCAGTAAGCAGTAGCTACAGAACCTTCTATTATATATAATATTCTCATAAACGGTTTGAACAGAACTTGAACTGCCAGTTTGGTTTGTTAGGCCAGTTTGGTTGGTTAGGTCAGTTCTGTTTAATTAACTATCATCACACATGAAGTTGAGATTAGTTTGAATAATGACGTGAAACCTCTGAACTCTCACACACGTGTATATATACATACATGCATGCATACATGCAACATAACCACCACAGTGCTAACCAGTTGGCAGCCGTGGCCCACTGGTTAGCACTCTGGACTTGTAACCGGAGGGTTGCCGGTTCGAGCCCCGACCAGTGGGCTGCGGCTGAAGTGCCCTTGAGCAAAGCACCTAACCCCTCACTGCTCCCCGAGCGCAAGTATACTTGGCCTTGAGCAAGGCACCTAACCCCTCACTGCTCCCTGAGCGCCGCCATTGAAGCGGGCAGCTCACTGCGCCGGGATTAGTGTGTGCTTCACCTCACTGTGTGTTCACTGTGTGCTGTTTGTGTTTCATTAATTTACCGATTGGGTTAAATGCAGAGACCAAATTTCCCTCATGGGATCAAAAAAGTGTATATATACTTATACAAAATTGACGTGTGTGTGCGTGTGTGTTAGAATGAGAAGCCCAGTCTGCAGGCGGCTCAGTCCCACCCCAACCTGTCTTCCTGTCCTGTTGCCACGGAGCTCCCCACACAGCCTGGCAACCCTGCCACCACAGCAACCGCTGCTGCCAGCGACAACCTTCTCAACCTCCCCGGATATCGCCGCAGTAGCATCTTCAACGCTGCTCCCGCACGAGGTCAGTTCTGGAAACACACACACAAACACACAGAGAGACAGAAAAACACATACAGAAACAAACACACACACACACAGAAAGAGAAGCACTCGCATACACTAACAGAAACACACACACTCACATACACACACAAACACAGTGACTGACACACTCACACGGGACACACACCCAGAGGTGGGACCAAGTCACTGTTTGGCAAGTCACAAGTAAGTCCCAAGTCTTAGCAGTCAAGGTCAAGTCCAAGTCAAGTCCCAAGTAAATACAGAGAAGGGCAAGTCGAGTCCAAGTCCAAGTCACATCAAAGCCAAGTCGAGTCCAAGTCCAAGTCCCAATCTTTTTCAAGTCCTGAACAAGTCATCAGGTACTCTTCACTTAATAATGCCATTATTAGACTATCGATCATCATTTTAACACACCAATCTAATCTACAGTATTTTTTTTTATAAATACAGATTAAAATATGTTCAATGGTTCTGTCTTGAAAGCTTTTACGATATATGCATGCGCATACCTGTGAAATATACGCATGAGCATACCTGAGTAATCTGTACGAAACAGATAGCTATAAGACACTCCAGGGCTCTACAGTGCGCTCATGCGAGTAAAAATGATGCCGTGCGAGTGCAAAAAAATATTTAGGCGCACTGGTGCGAATGACTTCTAACCATGTCAATGTTTGTCTACAAAATACACCGCAACATCGAGAAACAGTACTGGTGCAAACCATAGAATCACGTCGCGAATGCAGCATAAAACTACACCTCCCATCAACGTTAGCAGTTTCGCGTTGGGACTCGATAGTAGTAGTCGCTTCTATGAAATCCATGAGCGCGCAGAAAAAGCGGAAAGACTAGCCAGCCAAGATGCAAAGATTGAAGAAATTAGTTCTTCTATCCACCGAATTCATCGGATATAGGAGGAACAGGATGAGATTCTGAGAATGCAGTGAGAGAAGGAAAGGTAACCTAACATGCCTTTTAGCCCAGTTGACGTATTGGCTGCAATATGCAAAATATAGCTGTAGCGAACAGGCACAAAAGTAGCTTCCCGTAATACTCCCATTTTATTCAAAGGTAGAACGCTACTGACAACTCCAGGCTTCCACGCATGCTTGTTTGTTTACACCGAATACAAGCTTAAGTGCAAAACGAAAGTAGGCCTAACGTTTGGCTACTGCCCCCATCAATGCAGATATTTCAAATAAAAGTATAAAATATATATATATATATATATATACTTGATTAGACTATGTTGGGTTTTGTGGAAGAGAAAATTGACTGTTTTAGTAGTAGTATTAGGCAGTATGCATTCATATAGGTCACCATAGGCATATTTGGATTAGCTACAGGTGGATTCACAAATAAATAAATTAGCCTATATTTGGCAGGATACTTGATATACAGGCTAAATGCAAATATGGCAATGTATTATATTATTTTACATTAACAAAATGTAGGAAAATAGAACAGACTGAAAATAAAGTAGGCACTGATCTTTAAAATCCTGTTTCCTGTAGCCTAAATGTTGTCAGTCATTCTTAATATTCGCAATTGGTGCACTGGCATGTTTAACTGTTAGCTGCCGTGTAATGTTAGATTATGTGTAAGTTAAGTACAGAACTGACTGTGCTCCCAAATTTTTGTCTGTGCTCCTAAATTTTTTAACTTGGGCGCACAAGTGCTCCTGGAAAAAAATGTTAGTGTAGAGCCCTGCACTCAGCACAGCAGCAAATATATATTGTTTTTCCAAATTGCAGCGTCCACTGTAAGAATGAGTAATAATTTGACTGATGGCATTTCACTGTGCTAGGCCACAGATTTGCCTGCTAAATTAGTAAATTGCTGCAGTTAAATATTTTACGTTTTTGTTAGGGCTGTCAAACGATTAAAAAAACTAATTAATCTCATATTTTGAAATGAATTCATCTAGATTAATTGCGGTTAAAAAGTAAATTTTCTCCCTAAAGACTAAGCTTCTTATATGGCCTATTAAATACAGCATAAATCACAAAATTACTGAGTAACAAGGTAAAACACAAAGGTAAAAGAAAAAAACACTTCTATATTATTTAAATGATAATAATGACACAGTAATTTTGTTTTAAAGTATTCATTTCTTAAATACTACACATGTGATGCTGTTTAACTCGTTTGTAAATGGTGCACTGTCACTTTAAGCCCATTGTGTGCCACTGTCCACACGTTCTCCTAATGATCTTTTTTACCAGCTCCATTCAAATATAGCTATGGCCAGAGCTAGTCCACAAACTCTGACATTGTTTGTGCCACATGTATAGCACAATATTAACAATGATAAGCATGATATTAAGTTGGCACAAACAGCTTTCATTCATTTGGAAATAAAAGCATGTAATGACATGATGCTTGCTAGACATTTTCTGTTTGCAATTAAAAGTGAATTATGAGCCTGTAGCCAGTAGCCACCTAGCTGAGTGGAATGCGTTTCAATCGGCATTTCATGTGCTTCATGTAAACGAATTATTGAATACTTCAAGACTCACCAGTTCCATTACACAAAGGCAAAGACAACTCTTCATATTCTTGTCCATTTTCCAAATCACAGTGAGCGCAGCTTTTGTCAAAGTGCCCTGGCTCTCACAGTTTATAACAGTAGCCTAGTGAGAACCAGATAAATCTGCAATTTCCTCTAATCTCGTCTTTGTTTCCTTCATGATTTCATTTTATACGTTTCTTATATTTAAAAGGAGATATCAATCATCATCAACAATGTCCCTTCCGTGCGCGCGCTGAAACGCATTCTCAATTAAATGGAGTAGGCTAGCATACGTTGAAGTTGGATCTTAATGGAGAGGACCCGAAAAGGATCATCTTTATGTAACATGCTGTTGGTTTGACATTGTAAACGTTGTCTAACAAGAATGCAAATCGGTTTGCAGTAAAGCTATAATATTTATTTAATATTGGTCCTTCCTCTGTCTCTTGGTGCCCTACACACAGTGCGTGATGCGTGTGGTGGTAACAGCAGCACTGACTGATCATCACTGGGCTCTGCCTGTTTGTGTCCACTATGTGTTTTTGTTTTTTTCGTCGCGGAAGTAAAAAGTATCTCTGGGGTGACTGGTCCACGATCAGGAAATGTATTTTTTGACTCGAGACATGTCAAGTCATTACAAGTCAAAGAGGCAAAGTCCAAGTTAAGTCTCGAGTGAATAGTATTCAAGTCCAAGTCAAGTCGCAAGTCATGCCTAATTTTATCAAGTCGAGTCTGAAGTCATTAAAATCACGACTCGAGTCTGACTCGAGTCCAAGTCAATGTGACTCGAGTCCACATGTCTGCACACACCCATGCACTTATGTACCGTCACACACAAATATTCATGTACACTCACACACACTCATGCAATCAGGAGAGAAAACACTACAACACGTACTGTATCTGCACTAAAGTTCTCCATTGTGTGTGTGTGCTTGTGCGTGCCTGCGTGCGTGTGTGTGTGCGTGCCTGTGTATATGTGTGTGCGTGCGTGTGTGCGTGCGTGTGTGTGTGCGTGTGTGTGTGTGTGTGTGTGTGTGTGTGTGTGCAGCCTCCAGTGCCTTCTGTGTGGGGATGGAGAATGAGCCTGACCAGGCTGGTGAGGACTGGCTACGCATCGCTGAGCTCCAGAGACGCAATAAGAACTGCCCCCAGCACCTCAAGAGCAGCTACACACTAGAGACCATGGTAAGAACTGCCCCCAGCACCTACACACTAGAGACCATGGTAAGAACTGCCCCCAGCACCTACACACTAGAGACCATGGTAAGAACTGCCCCTAAATGTAGTAGACCCATCTAATGTTATTTGGGAATTGCAAGAAAATGAATGAAAACAATTCCTTGCTTCGACCACACAAGTGTATGTGTCGTTTATTTAACCGATCAAAGCAGAACAACTCTGAATCAAAAATGTAAAGAAAATTAAACCAGACAACTCTGAATCAAAAATTGCGCTGTCCATCAACAAAAACAACATGGAGTTAAAACGTAATATTATTTATAACTATATAGATATTTAAAGTGGCGGTTACTCAAGTGTATTTGAAATAAGGAATTGATTAGGAATGATAAAAATTATATAAATATATAATAGATATTTAAATTAAATGACTGGACAGGCTTTGACCTGGCATGCCCTCTTAATAATCTATTAGCAGTGAGGTCACTTTTGAAGATGTTTTGGGGGACTTGGTGACCCCAAGATGATACCTTTTTCTGTAACTCTCCAACAGTTGTTCTTAGGCAAAAAAATCCCATATCTTACCATCCTCCATAATGTGCATGGGGGCAAGATAACCATGGGACTTTGTCCAAGCATGTTTGTCACATTACATGTAAATATAGGCATTTTCAACAAAGTACCTATTTTTCATAGACATTCTCTGACTTACAAATGTCAAAACACTTTCTTTTTCTTGACATTTAGTGTATTCTCTTGTCTTTCCGATGTTGAAAAATGACTAGAGAATTTAGCCTCTGTGTGACTTTATTTTCATACCATAGTGAAAAAGAAAGTCATGAACTTCTTCTGAAAGTTCAGACTCTCTGATTAACTTAAAAGGGTGTTTCAGGATTTTGGACATAGGACCTCATTTCCAAGTTAGCAAGTGTGATATTTATCAGTGGATACATTTACATTGATTGTCTGGCGCAGGGCTCTACAGTGCGCCCATTTCACTCGCACATGCGAGTAAAAATGATGGCGTGCGAGTGCAAAAAAATATTTAGGCGCACTGGTGCGAATGACTTCTAACCATGTAAATGTTTGTCTACAAAATACACCGCAACATCGAGAAACATGTGCAAACCATAGAATCACGTCGCGAATGCAGCATAAAAACTACACCTCCCATCAACGTTAGCAGTTTCGCGTTGTGACTCGCTAGTAGTCGCTTCTATCAAATCCAAGAGCGCGCAGAAAAAGTGGAAAGTTAGACTAGCCAGCCAAGATGCAAAGATTGAAGAAATTAGTTCTTCTATCCACCGAATTCATCGGATATCGGAGGAACAGGATGAGATTCTGAGAATGCAGTGAGAGAAGGAAAGGTAACCTAACATGCCTTTTAGCCCAGTTGACGTATTGGCTGCAATATGCAAAATATAGCTGTAGCGAACAGGCACAAAAGTAGCCTCCCGTAATACTCCCATTTTATTCAAAGGTAGAACACTACTGACAACTCCTGGCTTCCACTCATGCTTGTTTGTTTACACCGAATACAAGCTGAAGTGCAAAACGAAAGTAGGCCTAACGTTTGCCTACTGCCCCCATCAATGCAGATATAAAAAAAAGGATAATAAAAATATAAATCCTTGATGGCTTATGTTGGGTTTTGTGGAAAATGGACTGTTTTAGTAGTAGTATTAGGCAGTATGCAGTCAGATAGGACACCATGGGCATATTTGGATTAGCTACAGATGGATTCACAAATAAATAAATTAGCCTACATTTGGCAGGATACTTGATATACAGGCTAAATGCAAATATGGCAATGTATTATATTATTTTACATTAACAAAATGTAGGAAAATAGAACAGACTGAAAATAAAGTAGGCACTGATCTTTAAAATCCTGTTTCCTGTAGCCTAAATGTTGTCAGTCATTCTTAATATTCGCAATTGGTGCACTGGCATGTTTAACTGTTAGCTGCAGTGTAATGTTAGATTATGTGTAAGTAATGTACAGAAGTGACTGTGCGCCCAAATTTTTGTCTGTGCTCCTAAATTTTTTAACTTGGGCGCACAAGTGCTCCTGGAAAAAAATGTTAGTGTAGAGCCCTGGTCTTATTTGCCTCGGGTGTACTTTGGAGTGGGTAAGACTGTTTTTTTTAGTGGCAGGCTACCACATACTGATGACTTGCGCTAGCCTAAGTGTATAAGTGTGTGTATAAATCTATTTAAGTCTCTCTGTGTGTGTGTGTAAGTGTATATAAGTCTTTGTGTGTGTGTGTGTAAGTGTATATAAGTCTTTGTGTGTGTGTATTCCAGCAGGTTTTGGGGGCCCCGTGTGAGGAGGACGAGATGCGTTTCGGGGACCCCTCGGAGACCCTGCGGAGAGCGTCCACTCTCCCTGGACAGCTGCAGGCCTCGCTGGCCTCCCATAGGCTCTCAACGGTGCCCGCCAAACGCCCTGCCACCAATCAGGGCCCAGCCACACCCGAGGTACTGCCCACCACCACTGGCCTCTCACTGTGCCGTGTGTGTGTGTTCCCACCACCACTTGCCCCTCACTGTGCCGTGTGTGTGTGTGTGTGTGCTAACGCTCCTCTCTGTAACAGGTGAAGAGGCAGGCCACCTGTTTCTCACGCCCTCTGACTCCAAAGAACAGGAACACTACACACCTGGCCAATCAGAACAGCCCGCTAAAGTCTCCGGTGAGCTTAGTTCTCCTCTACCACATCACCTAGAACATCTCAATTAGAACACCTCAAACAGAACTCCTAGCTTAGAACACCTCACTCAGAAATCCACACTTAGAACTCCTCACTTAGAACCCTCTCTCCCACACCACTCAGAACTCATGGTACTTTATTTTTATTTATCTGCGGGTATGTTTATGGTCTGTCATGCCTGTGTGTGTGTGCAGGCTGAGCGTAGGCAGTCCATGATGTTCTGCATCGGTAACACGCCCCAGAAGAACGGTCTGATCCTGCGCAGCCTCAGGAAGCTCCGCAACAGCACCCGCAAGAGCCCCGCCTCCCGCTCCGCCACCGCTGGCCCCGCCCCCCGCCGCTCGCCGCGCAACAGGAACTCCTCCAAGAAGGTGAGTCTGGCGCCCCCTTCAGGCTCCAGGAGACGTGACCAGCCGCCGCAGCTCACTTCTTTTTCACCTTCAAAACATGTTCCAAAGTAGAATAACTGTGTTCATGTTGTTGCTATGACTCGTTATATTCAGCTAAATAGCTATTAGCGAGCTCCCTGACTAATTGATTGAGTGCATGTTGTTGCTCTGACTCGTTATATTTAGCTAAATAGCGAGCTCCCTGACTAATTGATTGTGTTCATGTTGTTGCTCTGACTCGTTATATTTAGCTAAATAGCGAGCTCCCTGACTAATTGATTGTGTTCATGTTGTTGCTATGACTCGTTATATTTAGCTAAATAGCGAGCTCCCTGACTAATTGATTGTGTACATGAAATGGGTGCCTTTACTACTATGTAGTTTTCCCAATTTTCATGAAAGTAAACTTCTTTCCAATTTATCCACAGCATTAAAGACATGATCACCCTCTGAAAAGAAATATTTGCCCACCTCAGGCATACGTTATTTTTTATTACAGTGAAATATATGGGGCATGTGACTGGGTGCTTTAATCATGATAAAATGACTAGTTCTCCACGTGGTCAAGACTTAAATTACACGCCTTCAACAATTTGCTCCTTTCGTTTCATAAACAGACTACAACTAGAAGTCACGTAACTTTACCCTTTGATGTTACTCACCGAAGCATGGTTTGTTTAATAGCCTGGTTAGTAGGGATGTCACGATTTCGATTAAGTCGAAATCGATCGAAATTACATCTCAATCTCAAACTTAGAGCTCAAAGATAGAATCAACGATGTAGCCACACCCCCAATGTCACGTCCAGCATGCATGCCAAAACACACACACACGTGTTGAACTACGGTGTCAACACTCCTTTAACTTTAAGTTACAAAATATACATCAACCGACCGAAATCCATCCCCTCTTGCTACTCTGAAATCACCAGTCTGGAAGTATTTTGTTCGTTCACGTCAATTAACACTAACTTACTCAACTTATTCAGCAAGTGAATAGATGATTTAGTTACAGTCCACAATTACTTTAAGGCATAAAATGCACATTGATAAGTACCTTGGGTCTCTTCGGAATGTGCTGTAACAGTCAAATTATCATTCTGTGTTTCATTTCTCTATGTTCACGTTTATGTTTAATGTTTGTTCTGTTTACAACTTTGGTTGCAACGATTTCAAAATAAAAAATGGTTTCAAAATAAAAGCCCTCCGAAACTTAATAGGAAAAGGCCAAAAAAACAAACATGGAATGCATTAATATTAGTAATATTTAAAAATCGAATCGTGACTTTAAAATCGAAAATTAAATCGAATTGAGGATTTGGAGAATTGTAACACCCCTACTGATTAGCATTGACACTTACTGCCAGCTCTTACTGGCATCGATAGACTTAAATGTTAAACTTAAGTCTTAAATTCAAAATGCCGTTGCCCGGAAAACAAGTGAAAAATTTACTCCAGGTAGTGTCTCTATAAACTGTTTTCTAAATAAACTTTCAGCACACTTACTGTACATTGTTGCCAATGCCTTGTTTTAAATGTTAAGAACATAATTACACTGTCCACGAAGTATTAAGTTAAAGCGATTTATGTGTAGTATGAGAGATGTCCCGATGCTAGCGCTAATAACGTTATGGAAGAATCGGTAAAAACTGACTAAGTTCGGAATGCTTCTTGTCTGGATAGGGTCACCCTCGCCTATGACTAGCTTATGGTCTTACTTAACATATTTAAAACCCATTTAATACCGGATATGATATTTTACATAATATATTTTACATTTGCACACTGGTAATTCCTTGGAATTTAATTTCTAGTTAGTTTTAGGCTTTAGAAACACACACTTTGGCTCTAGTTTTTTCCTTACGCATACCATCACATGTTGTGGAAACAATTGGTTTCATAGAATGGCCCACATGTGGTTGCTTTGATATGTTATAATATAATTCATAATATTATTTAGCTAAATAGCTAGCGCTCTGATTTAATTAAGGCAGGCAGCTAAGCACCGACCCATTGTTGAAAAAAACCTGACATCAAAAGATTTTATTAATTTTTTTTAAAATTTATTTGGATGCCTTGTGTTTTTAGCCTCACGTTTTTTGTTTCTGCTTTTGCCGTGCTCATATAAACGTGAGGTGTTGCACCAGTCAGTTGCTCATATAAACATGAGGTGTGTTGCTGCAGTCAGTTGCTCATGTAAACGTGAGGTGTGTTGCAGCAGTCAGTTGCTCTTGTAAACGTGAAGTGATGAGGTGAATTCGAGCGTCTGGAGGTGAAAGTGTGTCTGGGATCGCCCACGTAGAGGTCAGGTGTGTGTGTGTGTGTGTGTGTGGATGTGTGTGTCAAAGACATGTGTGTTAAGTTTTATATTTCACGTTTTTTAGGAGGACCAGTGAAAAAAAAAAAAAAAAGGTTTCAACTTAATTTATTTATTTCTCAGGTCAACACTTATTCTCACTCACACTTTCTTCCCCACACTTACTTGCAGACACACACATACTCCCTCACACACACACACACACACACACACACACACACTAGGAACGTCTCGATGAAACTCTTCCCTCTACATCTGGGGAGCAGCATGAATGTAGAGCACACAGTTTGGTGACTTGAGGTGTTTAGGAACAGCAAGATTTAGACCTCTGAGATTGGATTGGGACATCTCTACACTGCATGCAAACACACACACACAGGCAGCTGTGGCCGACTGGTTAGCGTTTCGGACTTGTAACCGGAGGGTTGCCGGTTCGAACCCTGACTAGTAGGCACGGCTGAAGTGCGCTTTAGCAAGGCACCTAACCCCTCACTGCTCCCCGAGCACCGCTGTGGTTGCAGGCAGCTCACTGCGTCGGGATTAGTGTGTGCTTCACCTCACTGTGTGTACACTGTGTGCTGAGTGTGTTTCACTAATTCACAGATTGGGATAAATGCAGAGACCAAATTTCCCTCACGGGATCAAAAGAGTATATATACTTATACACACGCAAACGCGCACAAACACACACACACACACACACCTTCACGGAAACTCTGTACCCTCACTCCCTTTCTATCACACACTCATGGTGTCTGTATTTCACAGGTTGTGTCTTGTTACACACACACACAGTGATGTTTAAATGGTGTTGAACACTAATCCGCTAATCTATCTTCTCTCTCTCTCTCTCTCTCTTTTTGTAGATCATGCTTTAAGAAGACAGATTTTACTTTTTGTATGTAATTGTATTCTATTTTAATGTAATTATGTAATTCATTTGGCTTTATTTCAATTCAATAAAGATCATTTATAAATAAGTGTGTATACATTTAATTATGTTCCTTTAATAAAGATCATTTGTAAAGAAGTCTGTGTGTGTGGGGTGCATGTGCGCATCTAATGTATTTTAAAATAATATGTGTAATAATATGCGCAAAGGGGGTCTGATCAGATTTACACCATGTCCTGACAAGTTGCCATGTGAGCAGACATTAGTGATGAAATCCTGACCGGATGTGATGCAAACAAACATTAGTGATGAGTCGGCTATTTAGAATAAGAAATAATAATATTACGGCACATTTAACACTTTCTGTCGCTCGTGTTACTCTGCTATTTAGAATGAGAAATAATAATATTACGGCACATTTAACACGTGTTACTCGGCTATTTAAAATAAGAAATAATAATATTACAGCACATTTAACGCTTTCAGTGACTCATAGTCACTCACTCGGATCCTATTAGCACATGGTCTTAGAACAGGCGCCTCGGATCCTATTAGCACATGGTGTTAGAACAGGCGCCTCGGATCCTATTAGAACATGGTGCCTCGGATTTGGCCCCTGGGGTCCGTGGCAGCCATTTTTAGAAATGGCCGACAAATATGGGTTTTGTTAGTCAAGTGATGTTACTTTATTTATATAGCACATTTAAAACAACAGCTGAAGTTGTCAAAGTGCTTTATTTATAGCACCTTTAAAACACAGCTGAAGTTGTCAAAGTGCTTCACAGGTAACAGTTTGACTTGAGCTGTAGTTCTCAGAAAATAAAATCTACCCTTCACCACCAAATAGTAGTATTTAGCTAGTTAGCTGACACTTTTGTCCAAAGCGACTGACCTTGAGGTTCCGGATTCAAGTCTAGTTCTAGCCTAGAAATCTATACGCACCCTAGTGGCAGCAAATGAAATTTGCAGCCAGGGTAGTCTAGCAACTCTCCGTTGGCTTGCGATCTGGAAAAATTAAACTTCAATCAGGCCAATCACATCGTTTATGGAGTCAGTAGGCGGGCTGTGTGAATTCCCAGCTACTTGAAAACAAAGAAGATGCTGCTGCTGGCGAACAGCGCGACACAAGTTAAGGGTTTTTTTTTTTTTCAAGTTGGCAAAAGTTTGACCAACTAGCTCCGCTGGTGGGAAAACGCATGGGACTCATGAGTTGTAGCGTTATACAAGATGCCATCCCTCGGATTGAGCACTGCGAATGGTGAGTTCCCAGACCCTACATCTTGATGTGGATCAGGCTAGTCTAGTAAAGGGCTGAACAGGAAAATCATAAGGCTATGTATCTTGAAATTCCAGTTTGTGAAAAACTTGATGTGCTTAAATAGCTTCAACCTCAAGTATGAAGTTCATAAGGAAACAGAATTGTTATTTAGACATGGTGGACTTCTCCCTACTGTGGAATGCAGAAAGGGATGCTACAAGGAAGGGAATTCAAACACACCCAACACCATCTAGTGATGCCGTTGTGGTTCGGCCCTGAGGATGACGGGCATACAGACAGCAGGACTGGTTACCTGTGCTTTCATAGGTAAACTTGCTTGTGTTTACCGGCGTATGTTTTCACACCAGTATACGTATATATACTCTTTTGATCCTGTGACGGAAATTTGCTTTCTGCATTTATCCCAATCCATAAATTAGTGAAACACACTCAGCACACAGTGAACACACAGTGAGGTGAAGCACATTAATCCTGGCACAGTGAGCTGCCTGCTACAACGGCGGCGCTCGGGGAGCAGTGAGGGGTTAGGTGCCTTGCTCAAGGGCACTTCTGCCGTTCCTACTGGTCGGGGATCGAACCGGCAACCCTTCTGTTACAAGTTGTGTATGTATGTGTGAGGTGACAGGCTGTGTGTGTGAAGCGACAGGCTGTGTCTGTATTTGTGTGAAGGGTGATTCTACAGAAATGTCAGATTTTTGCAAAATGCCCAACAAAATATTTATTATATTTATTTACTTAGACCACATTAATCATTAAAAAATGTATAAATATTTAAGGTTTTACATATTTAATTTCTATGAGTCACTGGTGTTGCAGTACGCACAGAAGATCATGGGCTGCCCTCGGCCTTCCTTGACGGCCATCTATAACTCCCATTGTCTCAGCAGGGCCAGAAACATCTTGAAGGACACCACCCACCCCGGCTTCCATCTCTTAAACCTGTTGCCCTCTTGCAGGCGCTTCAGGTCCATACGAGCCAGAACAAACAGACTCAGGGATAGCTTCTCCCCCAAAGCTGTCACCATACTTAACACAGATTTGCACTAATGTAAACTGCCCTGACAACTGCACCACCAAAACTACCTCTATCATCAATACTCAATATTCAAAAAATACAATATTCAGTCGCTCTTTGGACTCTGTGTCTGTGCTCATAATATTCTGTTTGTGTTTTCTTTTTTACTGTGCACTCATATTTTTTATTGTATAGTCTTTTATATTGTGATAATTATGTGTGCACTTTTACAGAGCTGCTCTTTAAATCCCATTGTACTGTGTATAACGACAATAAAGGCCTACTACTCTATTCTACTCTTCTCTTCTCTATTATACTCTACTCTATTCTATTTACTATACTCTATTCTAATTTGGTCCTCAGTCTGAATACATGAGTGTTGGGATGGGCACTTTTGTGGTGCTTGGAATCCTATAAAAAAAAAGAAAGAAAACACTTTGACGGCTCAAAAGCGTGATTGTTCAATTAACATTTTGTTTTCCTCAAAAATACACAGAAATCGCAACAATTAGGTGCTTTTACAGAGTGTAACAGATCTGTAAAGTGTCAGTGTCAGAAAAATGGAAATTTCTGTAGAATGGTAGCCTGGCTAGCGCCACCACTTCTCAATGAGACGTGGTCTGGGAACCAAACGTTCATTTTCTCGTATTTGAAAAAAATGCCCAGATCCGTTTATTGGGTGCCACGGATGTCTATCAAATGCGTCTGTGCATAGCTCATCATCGTCTTGCTTTCCCACCTGTTCTGTGATTGGTTCCCTATTTCAGGCGAAAATTTGGTTTTCATGTTCTCCAGGCTGCCTTAGCAGCATGAATCAAATCGCGCGCAAGGCAGCACGGGAACACCCAGGCTAGTAGAATGGCGCTGAAACGGCAGAAACAAGTGTGTACAATGACATACATTTCCCATAAGTGCATGGTCTTTCTGTATATAAAAGAACGTTGCAGACTTTTCTAAAGCATCTCAGAAAGTGTTATTAATAGCTGTCAATCGATTAAAAAATTTTATCGAATTAATTACATACTCATAATTAATCTAAATTAATCGCATATATATTTTTTTTGCTGTGAAAGTATTTTAAATGTTTAAATTAGATAGATAGATAGATAGATAGATACTTTATTGATCCCCAGGGGAAATTCAAGGTCTCAGCAGCAGCATACATACAACACAAACACATTCTTTATCAGCAGAAAGAGTAATTAAAGTATATAATATAAAAACACAACTAAGCAGTAAGGACAGTAGAAGATAAAGAATATGCTAAATATACTAAAATACAAATTATACTAACACTTAATCTAAATCAATTCTAAAAACAGTATCCACATAGTGGTGATTAATAAATCAGAGGCGCTTGCAATGACTGAGGCAGGGACTGAGCCTGTGATTCTCTGTGCATAGTAAGGTATGGTAAGGTGCTCTGTGTGAATGAGTGTCATGGTGGTAGTGCAATGGTGATAGTGGCCATGGTGATAGTGCAAATGAGTAAGTCAACAGTGCAACAATGCAGAAATAAAGTAAAGTAAAGTCTATATATCTATATATTTAACTATTTAAGAAAATGTATAAGTGTGGCCACAGTTCGGCTGTGGCATGGAGGGGGGGGGGGGTTATGCATATGTGCTGATGTGCTAATATAGCACGCAAACAGTGAGGCATAAAGACAGTGGTACAAGTGGCTAGTGGACAGACAGTACCAAACATGGAGGGGGTGAAGAGGCAGACAGACTATGCAGAGAAGTCTATCTCTCCTCTTCCCTTAAGTGAGGCATTGAACAGTTCAATGGCCCTGGGGACAAATGACTTTCTCAGTCTGTCAGTTGTGCAAGGCAGTGAGCGAAGTCTCCAGCTGATCAGGCTCTTCTGCTTAACAGTAGTGCTGTGGAGTGGGTGACACTCATTGTCCAAGATGTTGATTAGTTTGTTCAGGGTCCTTTTGTCAGATAGTGAAGTGATGCACTCCAGTTCAGCTCCAACTACAGAGCCAGCTTTCCTTACCAGCCTGTCAATTCGCCCCACATCCTACTTGCTTGTGCTTCCTCCCCAGCATACTACTGCATAGAAGAGGACGCTGGCAACAACAGACTGGTAGAACATCCTGAGGAGCTTACTGCACACATTGAAGGACCGCAGCCTCCTCTGGAAGTACAGCCTGCTCTGCCCTTTCTTGTAGAGTGCGTCAGTGTTGGCTGACCAGTCCAGTTTATTGTCCAGGTGGAGACCCAGATACTTGTAGGTGCTAACCACCTCCACATTGACCCCATCAATGTGGACTGGTAGCAGAGTGGGCTTAGACCTGCGGAAATCCACCACCATCTCCTTGGTCTTTGAAGTGTTAAGTTGAAGATGATTGAGTTTGCACCATTGCACAAAGTCCTCCACCAGGCTCCTGTACTCCTCCTCCTGCCCGTTCCTGATACATCCCACAATTGCAGTATCATCAGAAAACTTCTGCATGTGGCATGACTCGGTGTTGTAGCAGAAGTCAGATGTGTACAGGGTGAACAGGACTGGAGAGAGCACAGTTCCCTGTGGGGGTACGATAGCCTGTGATGATGGAGGTGAGTGTTGCGCTGGTATTGAGGGGGTGTGAGGGTGGGGGATGGTGGACAGACCACCGCCATTGGAGCTGGAGCAGGGCAGTCAAACCTGTTGTAGAAGTGGTTCAACTGGTTTGCCCTGTCCAGGTCCCCCTTCACAGAGCTGCTGTTCTTCTTCAGGCCAGTGATAACCTTCATGCAGTCCCATGTCTCCTTCAAGTTGTTTTCCTGCAGCTTCTGTTCCACCTTCTTTCTGTAATCCTCCTTAGCTTCCTTCAGCTTGAATTTGAGTTCCCCTTGCACGCGCCTCAGCTCTGCCATGTCCCCCTCTCTGAACGCCATCTTTTTCCTGTTGAGAAGGGTCTTGACATTGCGAAATTCAAATTAATCATCGAATAATCAGCGTTAGTGACATTAAAGTTCAAAAACTCTTTTATTATTATTTTCACTGTTCAAATAATGGCCATAATAATCTATGATATGACCTAATAGGCTGAGGAAATAAATTCAAAAGTGCTTCGGGAAGAAGCAGACATGGCAGTGTGTGTGTGTGTGTGTATGTAATGTGTGTGTGGGAAGAAGCAGACATGGCAGTGTGTGTGTGTGTGTGTATGTAATGTGTGTGTGGGAAGAAGCAGACATGGCAGTGTGTGTGTGTGTGTGTGTGTAATGTGTGTGTGGGAAGAAGCAGACATGGCAGTGTGTGTGTGTGTATGTAATGTGTGTGTGGGAAGAAGCAGACATGGCAGTGTGTGTGTGTGTGTGTGTATGTAATGTGTGTGTGGGAAGAAGCAGACATGGCAGAACACCATCAGGCCGTTGTTCCAATCAATGATGTAGGCAGCATATTTTCTTCTCTCTCCTTCATTTTGCAGTCTGGTTACTGACTAGAACGGCTCGGGGTCAAGGGTCATACGGAATCGACTAATCTGCACTATTTTTTTTAATCAGTTATTTTTTCTCAAATTAATTAATCGAAATTAATCAGTTATTTTGACAGCCCTAGTTATTAATAAAGTAATTGAAATGCATTTGTATTTATTATATGGCATATACGTCATGAAGATCTGTGGTGGTTTGGCGCCCTCTACAGGGGGATAGTGGCAGTGACAGCACTTAGGAAATGGTTTGGGGGGATATACAGTATACAGTGCTAATTGGTGTATGAGTGTTTTTTCCTCCCAGAAGGACCTGCCGCTTATCCCCAGATCACCAATATGGGAACATGTAACAGTTTACTGGGTACACAGCAGATGTATCCACTTGTCAATTTGTCGAACTGGTTGCACCAAAGCTCAGTAAACGGGCAGCTACGAGTCTCTGAAACCGAAAGTGCGCGTCGATGGTTTCGCGCATCAACTGAACCCGGAACAACAGTTGGGCCGCCTTCTTGCCTTCTCGCGCGTCCGGAAAACATTTCGACATGACAGTCTGGAGTTTAGATGTTTTACCATAATTTCTGTTGTCGTGCAGACATTTTTGCATGTTATTGTTCGTGCGTGCGTCAGATCAGCCTGCTGGGAGACGTCCTGTGGTCGCGAGGGTGTAGCCGACGTGTTTTTGCCTCGGGGCCTGTAGAAACAGGAGTCGGTCAAACTCCAAGAAACTCAATTCTGAGGGTCTGAGAATCTTCTAGAAAACCAGCATGAGCGTGGACGGGGACATCGATCCTGAGGTGGAAGCGTGAGTATATTACCACTAGCCTACTCCGTCAGGTAAACTCATAGTCAGTATAAGAAACGAGCTGGTATCAGCAGTTATCCAAATGTGTGCTCCAGAAACCGAAGTATCGTGTCCAATACGCGAGTGCAAGTTACAGAACAGCCCGACCACCGAACAAAGTTAGGATCCATTGGGACACGGACATTGTCTGAAGTGAAACTAAATCCACCAACAGACTCGTATAAAGCACTTAATGTGTGTGATCTGTGCGTGTGGTGTGTGCTTGCTGCGCGTGTGCAGAAGGCTAACATTACCGCTCTGGCGGCTGCCCCCCGTATCTCTCTCGGTTGAATATGTGTTTCGATATCGAAACGTTTCGAATGACATTACTGTGGGACTATACCAGTTATCCCCCAGCTAGTAGCTGGCTTAGCTGGTCTTGCTGGTTTTCCTCCAGCTCTTGCTGGTCTTTGCTGGTGTAGCTAATTGGTTCGGCCACTGGTTGGGCATGCTGTCGTGACCATCTGAGGAAGCTGGTCATGCTGGTGTGACCAGCCTGTCATGTCACAGCTGGTGTAAGATGGTCACGTGGTGACCTGCCAGCTTCTGTTGGTCATTATAGAAAACCAGCATGACCATCTTACACCAACAATGCCAAGCTTGGCAGGCTGGTCACCAGCATGACCAGCTTCCTCAGATGGTCACGCCAGCATGTCCACCTGGTGGCCCAACCAGCTACACCAGCAAAGACCAGCAAGAGCTGAAAGAAAACCAGCAACTGAAAGCAACTTCCAGCATAAGCTGGTTTCTAGGTTTTTTTCCCAGTAGGTTATAGCAGACCAACATTTAAAAATCAAGAGAGCTCAAAAGTCATTGGTGTGAATATTGAGGCGCAACATTTGGTTTTTGCTGCAAAATGCTGTAATGGACCTGTCTCTCTGCGGCTGGCTACTGCTGCAGGTGGAAATGTGACCTCCATAAAGCTGTGAAGCTCCGCATCTATTAACCTGGACTCAGACCAGCAAGTCACAGCAGTACAGAATGGAAGGGGCGTGTGCTAGCAAGTGATGACACGCCAGGCTGCTAATTTCACTAGTGCATTTCACTAGCCCAGTATGCTAGCAAGTAAGATAACACGCATGGCTGCTAATTTCACTAGTGCATTTCTTTGGCCATCAGGAAGGAGGTTTACCAAAAGTACAGCCACTGAAGTTATATGAGAAGGATGAAATTTCTTGAGGATTATTGTGTCAATCCATGTTGATTAAACAAAGATAAAAAGCACATAAGCATGACTATGGTGTGCATATTTCACTTCCATCTCTCAAGGTGGTCTGCATTGATAGAATATGTAAAAGTGTTTTTGTTTGAGTAAAATGTATCTAGTTGGCATCTTTTATAGATGCCAACTAGTGGCCGCTAGTGGTGCTGGTGGTGCTACGTAGCCTATGGCCGCTAGTGGTGCTACGTAGCCTAGGCCGCTAGTGCTGCTGGTAGTGCTACGTAGCCTATGGCCGCTAGTGGTGCTGGTAAGTTCTTCCACTAAAAATGGCATCACATTTCAGTGACATGCCTTACTCTCTAATTCTGCCTGAGACATAGCAAAGCCATTGTGTGTGTGTTA
>NC_055971.1:34412562-34415062 GCF_018492685.1 Alosa sapidissima | reverse complement strand
GCATCACAAGCGGCACTATGAGGTTGTGTTTGAGGGCGTGGCCAGACCGGGCGAACAGGCGGGCCTCAACCGCGTCTTCACCGAACCGGAGGTGGTCGAGGGCGGACATCGCGGCGTCAACACCGAGCACGAGGTGAGCCGACATGTCCGAGTCTCCTGCCGCAACAAGGGCTGATCTGATTGGATGATGGGGAAGTTTGATTGGATGAAGGGCTGATCTGATTGGATGATGGGGAGGTTTGATTGGATGAAGGGCTGATCTGATTGGACGATGGGGAGGTTTGATTGGATGATGGGGAAGTTAGACATTTTATTAATTTGGAACACGATGATTAGAATATTTGAAAACCTGTATAAACTGCACTGATATGAACACTGAATATACATATACACATATACATTGTAGATAATAATATACAATATTATATTATATTAATATTAATTAGGGCTATCAATTGATTAAAAAATTAATCAAATTAATGACATACTCTGTGTGATTAAGGGAAAGGCGCCCCTGTTGGGACAAGCTGCCGCCTGTTCTAGCTCCTCACGGCTAGAATGAGCAGTTCATGTTGACGTGTAGAGTCAGCCACCAATCAACACCTCCTGGCTCTTCTCTGCCTTGTGCTGATTGGTCAGTTGAACTTAACCTTGTGCTGATTGGTCAGTTGAAGTTAGCTTTGTGCTTATTGGTCAGTTGAAGTTATCCATGTGCTGATTGGTCAGTTGAAGTTAACCATGTGCTGATTGGTCAGTTGAAGTTAACCATGTCTCTCTTCTGCCTTGTGCTGATTGGTCAGTTGAAGTTAGCTTTGTGGTTATTGGTCAGTTGAAGTTATCCATGTGCTGATTGGTCAGTTGAAGTTAGCTTTGTGCTGATTGGTCAGTTGAAGTTATCCATGTGCTGATTGGTCAGTTGAAGTTAACCATGTGCTGATTGGTCAGTTGAAGTTAACCATGTCTCTCTTCTGCCTTGTGCTGATTGGTCAGTTGAAGTTAGCTTTGTGGTTATTGGTCAGTTGAAGTTATCCATGTGCTGATTGGTCAGTTGAAGTTATCCATGTGCTGATTGGTCAGTTGAAGTTATCCATGTGCTGATTGGTCAGTTGAAGTTAGCTTTGTGCTGATTGGTCAGTTAAAGTTATCCATGTGCTGATTGGTCAGTTGAAGTTAGCTTTGTGCTGATTGGTCAGTTGAAGTTATCCATGTGCTTATTGGTCAGTTGAAGTTATCCATGTGCTGATTGGTCAGTTGAAGTTAACCATGTGCTGATTGGTCAGTTGAAGTTATCCATGTCTCTCCTTTGCCTTGTGCTTCAGGTGCTTCGTGACGTCGAGCCCAAATACGGTGAGCCTCGGCGCGCCATCCGCCTTAACGACGTGCTGCGTTCGTTCCCGAGCGACGGCAAGCGCGTGCGCGTGGCAGTGCTGAGCGGCGTTCCGATCGCCGGCCTGAGCTACGCCGCCCACAAGCTGGCGCTGGACTGGAGCCACGAGGCCGCCAATCAGGACGTGCACTTCCTGTTCTACCTGAACTGCCAGGACCTGCGGCACTACGCCGCGGAGACGCTGACCCTCCTGAAGCTGCTCCGCATGTTCCACCACGCGCTGGACGGCATTCTGCCGCTGCTCCGGAGCCCAGAGACGCCGTGCGCGCTCGTGCTGGAGGGCTGGGAGGAGCGCCGCCCCCTACTGGACATGAGCGCGCCGCCCGTCACCGACGCCACGCAAGAAGCTCCGCTCTCGGCCCTGATGGCCTCTCTGCTGCGCGGCGACCTGATGCCGCACATGCGGCTGGTCATCACCTGCCGCCGTAGCGACCTCTACCTGCTGCCCCAGGCGCACATCGACCGCGTGCTGGAGGTGCGCGGCTACCTGCCCGCTCACCGCGACGAGTTCTTCCTGAAGCACAACGACCGAGACCTCTCGGTGGGCCAGCAGGTCCTGCCGCAGGTCAAGCGCTCGCCCACGCTCTACGCCCTGTCGCACCTGCCACTCTTCGCCTGGATCGTGGTGTGGGTGTTCGAGCGGAACGTGCGGCGCAAGCCCAGCTTCTATACGCGGCCACCCCACGAGACGCCCTTCATGGTGGACATCGTGCTGGTGATGGTCAACCGCTGGCAGGAGCGTTACCGCGGCAGCTCGTCCGACCACACGCGCTGGAAGGACGAGGAGAAGAACCTGCTGAAGAGCCTTGGACGCTTCGCCCTGCGCATGATCGAGGCCCGCCGCGTGCGTTTCCACGGCAACGACTTCAAGGAGTTCGACCTGGAGCCACGGAAGCTGCTGAACGTGGGCCTGATCACCGAGGAGATGGCGGAGTGGACGCCGGGTGGGGCAGGTGGGGCCAGCGGAACCCCTCGGCCCACCTACGTCTTCCTCCACCTGGCGCTGCAGGAGTTTATGGCGGCGTTCTACGTCTACCTGGCGTTCCGCGCGGATGGACGGAACGTGTTCGAGCAGCAGCTGAAGAGCTCGGTGGTGTCCAAGCTGGTGAAGGA
>NC_055971.1:34395062-34410062 GCF_018492685.1 Alosa sapidissima | reverse complement strand
TCTGCAGCAGTGGTCCCCAAACTACGGCCCGCCACCTCATTTTGGGTGGCCCCCCAAAACATGTCCGTGGTATATAGCATCTGGCCCGCAGGGGAGTACGACATCGTCAAACTATAACCAATTTCCCCCATTCATTCTCTATGGCGAGTCTTAACAGTATACATGTAATACTCTTTTTGTCCACTGGTGGTTGTTTTGGCGCTGTTTCACGTTTACCATCGAAAACGGAATGAAATGTAGGCCTACCTGCAAACAATGTAAGAGGCCTATGCTGACCGCATCAGTGCTCAAAGTATTCTACAAGTTTATCAATTAATTGTTAATAACTAACTAACTTCTATTCAAGTCATATTTCTGGGACTTTTTGGGATAATTATTTCTATTTTTATTCCCTCGTTCAAATGTTCATACAAATTCACAAAGTTCTCATCAGGTGAGTGAAAGTGGTCATTTCAGATGTTTTTGCCAGCACTTCATAAAACTCTCATAGTTTGAGAACTTGAGACACAGAGTTCAGAGTTCACACATTTTGAATAAAATACACTTTTGGGACTGCTATTTTTTTATTAGTATTATTTCATTTGAGCTACATTTTACACTGATATGGCATGATTGCAATATAAACACAGCTAACAATGGTATTAAATTGCAGTAGCCTATGATTAAATGTAATGGAATATTCAACTAAGGTAGACTGCTGTTGTTCACAGCACTAAGCTAGTACTGGATATACTCTGAGTCTCTGGCCCTCTCTCAGAGCCAGGCATAGTGAGCTGGCCCTCGGAAGAAAAAAGTTTGGGGACCACTGGTCTACAGCATGGGCATCTATGACAGTGTGGAGGTGCATTAGTGTCTACAGCATGGGCATCTATGACAGTGTGGAGGTGCATTAGTGCCTGCAGCTTGCACATCTGTCAAGGCACAATCAATTCTGAATGGTGTATACAGGTTCTGAGCAACACATACTGCCATCCAGGCAATGTCTTTTCCAAGGAATACCTTGACTATTTCAGGAATACAATGGCAAGATGAATTCTGCGTTCTGGAGAGACAACATTTAATCCTCAAAATTCTAACAAATGGTCTCCTCAGTTCCTAAACACATTTAATTGTGTTAAATGAAGAGGTGAAGCAGCACAGTAGTAAACATGCTCCCGTCCCAACTTTTTTTTAAAAACATGTTGCGGTCATCAAATTCAAATGATCATATTTTCCATGAAATATTTTTTTATCCAAATATTTTTTAGTCCCCTTTTTACCATTTGACTTTAGAAGGAGAGGTGTGGGATCTACAATGGTTCTCTGGGAGGAGAGGGAGAGGTGTCATTTGGTTCCATTTTAAGCTGAAATAACAACTTCAAGCTGCATCCTCAGGATGTCAGGTGTGGGACTGCCGTGTGCTGGGTCACAGGTGACCAGTGGTGCTGGTGCAGGGGTCAGGTGTGGGACTGCCGTGTGCTGGGTCACAGGTGACCAGTGGTGCTGGTGCAGGGGTCAGGTGTGGGACTGCCATGTGCTGGGTCACAGGTGACCAGTGGTGCTGGTGCAGGGGTCAGGTGTGGGACTGCCATGTGCTGGGTCACAGGTGACCAGTGGTGCTGGTGCAGGGGTCAGATGTGGGACTGCCATGTGCTGGGTCACAGGTGACCAGTGGTGCTGGTGCAGGGGTCAGGTGTGTGTGTGTGTGTGTGTGTGAGTAGCCAAAGGTCTAGTGAAGGACTTGCTGTTGTGTGACATCTAGAGGCCACACACACACACTATTGGTCAAGCCTTTTCTCTTCTTGCGAAGAGGTTTCCTATATAAACAGAGTCGGACCACTGAAAAAGTCCCTGCGTTTCCATTGGACAGTTTCGGGGGGCCAAGTAAGCCCCCCGATATCTTCTTCCACGTGGCACATCACCTGTATGCATCCCGGCTGTCACACCTGGTCCAGGTGTTGCTCTCGTCCTCCCTGAGTCCAGCAGGTCCTCTCTGCCCTTCCCTGCTTCTCCACGCTGGGCTTTGAACCGGTGACCTTGGCAGCTTGGAGCAAGGTCACTACCACTGTGCCACCAGCGCTCCACTAGCATGCGGCCATATATAGATGAGGACGCCAGGGTGAGCCGCACCATAATACTGACCATGGCACCGTCCTCTCCACCTGCCCGCTGTGCTGAGCCTCCAGCCCAAGACTCTGGAGGTGAAGGACAAGGACGCTTCCACTGCACCACCCTCAGACTGCTCCAGCACACTGGTCTTCAAACTGTTTTCTGTGTGCTTTGTTTTATATAATATTGTATTATGTTATATTATATTACATTTATTATATAACATAACAGTGAGGGCCGCAGCAAATTGGAACGAAAAATAAAAGCAATAAATGAATAAAAACATGTATTATTATTATCATCAATTTGTATAATTAGTAGTAGTAGTTATAAAATATAATTATATTACATATCTGAACATTATATTTTCCATGATAATCCCTCTGAGCACCTTCATCATCACGTGTCAGTGTAGCCCTGGTAGATTCTGACATCCCTGAGCCCCTGCCCACTCTGCTCTGTGTATGAGATGTAGTGTAGTGTATGAGATGTAGTGCAGTAATATCTAGTGTGCTAGGGGCAGATCAGTAATATCTAGTGTGCTGGGGCTGATATCTAGTGTGCTAGGGGCAGATCAGTAATATCTAGTGTGCTAGGTTATCTCGTCTGCACTCTCCATATTTTCATTTTCAAAGGGCACTTTGGGCCAGGGCATTCACACACACACACACACACAGGGCATTCAGCATCACAGGGCATTCAGCATCACAATAATAACACGAGCAGTCATGTCACTGCAGACCCTCACCCCTATCTCTCTCACACACACACACACACACACACACCCCGATCTCTCTCACACACACACACCTATCTCACACACACACCCTATCTCACACACACCTATCTCATCTCACACACACACCTATCTCATGTAGGAGGACTGAGATGTGGGTCTCACACACAGGTCATGTGATATGTCTTAATTGGGCCCCTCAATCATACCCACAGGTCATGTGATATGTCTTACAGGTCATGTGATATGTCTTTCACAGCAAGATGCCTTAAATCTGTTGATGGTGATGTCATATTTGTATGACTCAATCTGTCCATTTCTTTCCACAAAACCTGTCAGAAGTCATCATTTAAGGAGTTATTTTTCAAATTTCCCAATTTTTGATTTCAAAACACACATGCACACACACACGCACGCATACACACACACAGATAGTGCCTGTCTGAGTGAAGGGTAGAATGGTGGCTTTCAGAGGTAAAACCTCATCATCTGAATCGTCATTCTGAAGTCAAAATGCAAAATTATAATTGGCTGTACATTTCAGTGGATTTTATTTGAAGAAACAAAGAATATAAAATCCATGAACTTCTGTGTGATTTAACCTGACATACACACTTTATACACACATTAACTTCTGTGTGATTTACGCAGCACAGGGCATGATGGAAGCGGTTCCCTATAGTCCTGCAGACACTCATAGGTGTTTTTCTGCTGATGCTGGTCATTAACAAGACTGTAGGTCACATGGTCGGGGTGTTAAGGTCGTAGGTCATGGGGATGGGGTGATGGTGAGGTAAGTTACGCAGGGGTGGAGGTGGTGGGGGTCGAAGGTTACGCAGGCGGGGAGGTGGTGGGGGGTCGAAGGTCACGCAGGCGGGGTGAGTGTCATGGCTGCTGCCTGCACTGTGAAGGTGGCGATGCTGATCTGGCGCTTGACCTCACGCCAGGCAAGAGGGGCGTCCACTGCGTGCTCGATGCCGAACAGCGCGTCGTAGATACCCGGGAATGACTCGCCCGCATACTTATTATGACTGCTGGGGGCAAAGATGACATGCCTACACACACACACATACACACACACACACACAGAACACCAGGGATGAGTGCACTTCTCAACTTCATCAGATACATAGTTGAGCTCATAAGTTTATGAACCCATGCTTAAAGTTGACTAAAAAGAGCAACCTTTAAGGACACCAATTTTCTTAATGAATCAAGAATGTATCGTAAATAAATAAATGTTCTTCCTTAAATTACAGGGGCAATAAGTATTTGACCCCTATGTTAAATTCCCATAGCCTGGAAAATCCAGACCCTGATAATCTAGAAAGATTAAGGGTCTGGCAAAGAACAATGTAATGGCCCAACTCGAGGGGCGGCAACAAGCATGCATTTAAAAATCTCACTGCACGCAATTGGATAACACTAGACCATGTTTACTCTGAATTATTTCGGACTTCGACGCAATCGGATAACACTACGACCAATGTGTACTGTCCTCCAACGTTGCAGCGCTGTCTTCATCAGTTTAGCTGGTTCCCCGGAATGTTGGGGTAAAAGTGACGTGCATCATTGCTCTTTGCCAGAGTGTCTCGCAGAGACAATTCCATTGTGCTCTCACGAGAACTCTGGATTTCCAGGGTAAAATTCCCATAGAGGCAGGCAGATTTTTTATTTTTAAAGGCCAGTTATTTCATGGATCCAGAATACTATGCATCCTGATAAAGTTCCCTTGGCCTTTGGAATTAAAATAGCCCCACATCATCACATACCCTTCACCATATCTAGAGATTGGCATGGTGTGTTTTTCAGTTAGCCTATTAGCTGGTTTGATGCTCATTGAGTTCAATGCATGATTTTATATTCCTCTTTTTAGTCAACTTTAGCATGGGTTCAAATATTTATTTCCCCCACTGTACATACTCAAATCCCATCTGCATAATAAATCAAACTCTTACTTTTAATTATCCAGATGATAGTCTAAATAATGCTTTTAATTATCCAGATGAGCCTAAATAATGCTTCTATTTCATAAAACACCTGATAAGGTGAACTGACAGCATTTATATCCTGACCATAATCGTCCTGATGATGATGTAGCGAACTGTACTGTATATAATCGTCCTGATGTAGGCGAACTGTACTGTATATAATAACTGTGAATGAATAATGTACCGTAAATAAATAACTGTTCTTCCTTATAATACAGGGGTCATAAGTATTGGCACCCCTATGTTATTCCCATAGAGACAGGCAGATTCATGGATCCAGGATACTATGCGTCCTGATAAAGTTCCCTTGGCCTTTGGACATGATGTGTGTGTGTGTGTGTTCCCTTGGCCTTTGGACATGATGTGTGTGTGTGTGTGTGTGTGTGTGTGTGTGTGTGTGTTCCCTTGGCCTTTGGACATGATGTGTGTGTATGTGTGTGTGTGTGTGTTCCCTTGGCCTTTGGACACATCGCCGCCGACTTGAGCTGCAAAGTTACAGAAGTTTTTCCATTTTCATTTTCAGAAGCTGAAAATCCGCCAGCGTCGCTTTTTGGGGACGTCCAGTGCGTCCAGAGCATCAAGCAGAAAGTTGAAACTTTATGGTAATGAGCTATGAAGCGGTTCAGTGACGGTTCGACCAGCAATCAATTCAAAATGTTGTGTACACAGTTGAGACATACCTGTCAACATTTAGCTTTCCAAAAACGGGACATTTTTTGGGGGGGTGGGGTGGGGGGGGGGGGGGCAGTGTTTATCCCGGATCTGTGTTTGCATATGTAATACGTTTCATACACGTGTTTCAACACTGCATTCCGGTCGTTGCTTTTACCATTACCATTACCATTACCTTACGCATGCCAGTTATGTATCCACCAGCTGCCTGCCTGCAGCCTACTTCCAAAACTCCAAAGCTGCTTGCTGTCAGGTTTGGTTCCGAGGGCACAAGTTCAGTGTATCAACAACACTCAATAACAGTTTATGTGATGTGTTAATCAATTAAATTCCCAACAATTTCACAACAGCTAGTTCTGGAGTAGGCCATTCAACTAGCCCGCTTGCTTGCTGCACAGTCGGCACCCGCTTCCTTATTTGGGTTGCCAGGTTTTAGCCTATGACAAAACGGTTGAAATTGAAACTAAGTGATCGTGTATTTCATACACAATCTGGCAACCTGAATGGATCAATGATTTTAAAATGAAGTTTGGTGGCCATGCAAATTACGGGAGTTTTCCGGGAGAAATAACAAAACGGGAGGGTGCTGGGAGATGACCTTGAAATACGGGAGAAACCCGGGAAAAACGGGAGTGTTGACAGGTATGAGTTGAGAGAGCAAAACCATGTGCAGTTCAGCTCCTACCATAGAGCCCCTATCTTGGCGATCACAAACGGATGGTCAGTACAGTGGTGGCCCGTACGGGGATTTAAACACGCATTCTTTGTTCTTTTTGATAAACCTTTCCCTCTTCACTATCGATAAATTATCAGTCTTTTCATACGTTTCCTGTCCCTCTTCACTATCGATAAATTATCAGTCTTTTCATACGTTTCCTGTCCCTCTTCATGATGTTTGAACATCAGCTAGTAAATCTTGATTCAGAGCCATTAGAACCCACTAAAGGAGAAGGGAGAGTTAGACCGCACATATCTTTTAGTCACGATGGCCAGACAAAGCTTCCACATGTCACCATTAGAGAACGTGTAGATCAGCTCACTGATTCCATTAGTTCCCTGTATTTTAGTGAAGATAAGAGGAGCAGGACATATGACAATAAACAACAGGAAAATGATGGAGAGGAAAATGATGAGGAAATTGATGAAGGGGAAGAGGATACGAATATCACAGTTTCTCATTCCTCTGTTTACCAAGTGGAGATACATGAACTTAAAAGGACTCTGAAAGAAACTAATGGTTGTTTGAATGATCTTGAAAACTGTCAGAAAAACTGAGCAACTGTCAGAATCAAATGCCAGTACAATTACCAGAGAGGGGTTATTGAGACAGACAATTGATAATAAAATTGAGAATATTAAAAGTTTTGCTGTTGATATTGTTGCCAGTCTGGAAGATGCTGTTGTGCGGTGTTTGGAGATGAGAGATCATCAGTGGGAATATAAGTTAAAACAGCTGAAGCTCGCCAGCACCCCAAAACTGTCTCCCGTAAGTCAGGTGAGAGAGGGGGCAGTGGGAAGGTTTCATTATGACTCTCGGAGTCCCTCTGACTTCCTAAGAACACCTAAGCTCCCCATTAAATTGAATTTTCCTGAATTTGGTGGTGATAGTGAGACAAAAGACCCCATGAATTACATTGAATTATGTAATGAGTTTTTAGATTTAAGACCCACACCGGATGCAGCCACTTTGTCCTCAGTGCTAAAAGGCTCAGACAAAAGCTGGTGGATAGCGGAAACACATCCACACATGGGAAGAATTCAAATCTGCATTTTCAACAGCATTTCTATCTACTGATTTCATGCAGGAAATTGAGGAGCGATTGCGTAAACGTATTCAAACTCCAAATGAGTCTATTAGGGACTTTGCCTATGATTACAGAGCCCTCTGTCTAAAATGGAAACCTAATATTGAGGAGGTGACCGTAGTACAGCGCATTCTTAATAACGCCAATCCAAAGATTGCATCCGGCCTACGTGGGACAGTAAAGACCGTAGCTGAACTTGTGAAGGTTGGCAGTATGATTGAGAATGATCTGGCTGCAATGAAGAGTTACTGGACCAGGGTGAGTTACTGGACCAGGTGACCAAAGGTCCTAGACAACCACAAAGGACACAAAGGTCTGAATTAAAAGTTGTAAAATCTGAGACTCCCGCATTCCTTCTGAACATCCCCCATCTCTCCTTGCGGTTAAGCTGTCCATCAGAGGCCTTCAGGGACCTGCTCTGCTGGACACAGGGAGTACATTCCCCCTGATGCGAAGTAGCCCCAGGAAACCCTGACACCTTGTGGTAACCAGGAGTTTGCTCTAGCAAACGGAACGGCCAAAAGGGCAGTAGGGAAAGTTCAGTGTACTCTTGAACTCCATGACAGCTACTGGACTCATTCCTTGTATGTTCTTTCCGATGAAGATCTCGCATTCCCTGTTATTTTAGGATTAGACTTCCTGCAAAAAAGTGACTTGGGACGCGCTCTTAAAGGCCCACTTCTTTAAAGCAAACCCTCATGGAGAGACAACAAGTGTTGTCAAAGCAAGTGGCTGAGAATGTGAAGAAGGCCCAAGACAAGCAGGCGAAATATTACAACCTAAAGAGGAAGAATGTGGAACTCTCGGAGGGGAATGTGGTGTGGGTCAAAGCACATCCATTATCCGATGCCTCAAAAGGGTTCACTGCCAAACTGGCACCTAAGTGGACAGAACCATGTACTGTACAGAAGAAGTTAGGGCCCCTGAATTATAAAGTCCTTTTCCCTCATAATTGCACAGACACTGCGAATATAGTCAATTTGAAGCCTTACTTTGGTCCTGCTCCCACCATGTCCAGTCTGGGGGGGGGGGGGACTATGTAGCATCAGCCACATAAATGGGCATATGATTTGATTAAGGCAGATCTTATCTATTGTTACATATCAGATGTGTTACTAAATATTTAGTAGGCCTGCCTCTAAGTAAAAGTAACAATTTAGGTTATCTCTCTTCATACTGTTTAAAACCTGGCCAGGTACTTTTTAGCTCTATTTCTATACCTTTGTAAATCTCTTGCTATCTTGATTATGGGCGTCAGTGATCCAGGACAAGTAAGCATTTAGCAGACGATAGGGCCCAGAACTGTCACTCACCTTTTCACTCACTCGCACCCACTTTTCCTGTTCTTGCCCTATGGCTGCGCTCACAGAGAGTCACGTTATGTTTTTAAACGGGATGCGGGAGAAAGCCGGGAAGGAAATGAATGAATGAAGGAAGGGGTAGAAGTCTAATGGCGTTCTGATATCCTCTAATCGCTTCATGGAATTAATAATGAATTGTCCTTCTCGTATACACCCGTTTCATGGAATATCTGACTCTACAGCTGTTTTTTCAAGGAGGTGAGATCGATCATTTTTTCCTTTTTCCCTTTTTCGCTGGAGTTTAAAAGACTGTCTTGCAACAACCTTGGACTCATGGAATACTATATTTTTTGGGACTGAAAGAAGATACAGAGTTTTTGGCGTTGGTTTTGTTTAGTGGACTGAGCGCATCGCTGGATGCTTATTTTTTTTTTGTTGTGCCGCATCTGCGGCGTTTGGACGATATCTCTCTCTCTCTATATATATCTCTCTCTCTCACTCACTCTCTTTCTTTTCCTCACCCTCACGAGAGTGTTATAAATAAAGCCAAGCATTATAGAGATCATTTTGAATGCGTGTTTTAATGTACCCATGACGTTAATTTGTTGACAACCATTTGAGTTTGTTACAAGGCAAAAAGCTTAAATACATTCAGGGGTTTGTCAGTCATGGGTGTGTTTTAGGCGTAACACTGATAAAAATAAGCTTTGTGCCTCGTTTCTGATGGTCATAATAAGCTTTGTGCCTCGTTTCTGATGGTCATAATAAGCTTTGTGTTATGTTTCTGATGGTCATAATAAGCTTTGTGCCTCGTTTCTGATGGTCATAATAAGCTTTGTGTTATGTTTCTGATGGTCATAATAAGCTTTGTGCCTCGTTTCTGATGGTCATAATAAGCTTTGTGTTATGTTTCTGATGGTCATAATAAGCTTTGTGCTGCGTTTCTGATGGTCATAATAAGCTTTGTGTTATGTTTCTGATGGTCATAATAAGCTTTGTGCCTCGTTTCTGATGGTCATAATAAGCTTTGTGTTATGTTTCTGATGGTCATAATAAGCTTTGTGTTATGTTTCTGATGGTCATAATAAGCTTTGTGTTATGTTTCTGATGGTCATAATAAGCTTTGTGCTGCGTTTCTGATGGTCATAATAAGCTTTGTGTTATGTTTCTGATGGTCATAATAAGCTTTGTGCCTCGTTTCTGATGGTCATAATAAGCTTTGTGTTATGTTTCTGATGGTCATAATAAGCTTTGTGTTATGTTTCTGATGGTCATAATAAGCTTTGTGCTGCGTTTCTGATGGTGAAAATAGAGCCCATAGACTGTTTGGTTCCTACAAAACATTTGTTCCAGTTACTGTTTGTAAAAGTGTTTTTCAATAGGGTGAATAACGTTACATGATTAGGTTATGGATAGTGGCGACATACAGGCTATACTTTCTGAGGTAGCTGCCAGATGCTGTCAATGACCATCATTCAAAATTGAGACAAGCCCAATTTCACATTTTTATCGTTTCTTGATAAAGTAATGTTTAATATTAAATGTAGTTATGTACATTATCCCAACGGTTCTTTTAAAATGTGACATATAACTGAGCATTCCAGCAGGCGCCTGGAATACCTAGCTGCCTAAACGGTGTGTACATGTTGCCGGTGGTGTGTTCATACAGTTAGTCTTTCAGAGACGAGAATGAGAGACAAGCCCAAGAGCTGGCATCAAACGCGTCAAAAGGCATCACAGGGATCACAATGCAGCTCTGTCTCACCCTTATGACATCACAGACACACCCACCTGTAGAATGGTCGCCCAGGCAACCCCAGTGGATCCACAAACGCCCTCTCAAGGTACATAAGCTGGTCATTCACCATACGCATCTTCAGATCGCTGTACACACACAAACACGCACACACACACATACACACCACAAACACATACACACATACATACACACACACACACACACACAGACATATACACACACACACAGAAACATGAGCTGCTGGTCATTCACCATCTGAACTTTTAAGCACTATACACACAGTGTCTAAGGCTGTGTGTGTGTGTGTGTGTGTGTGTGTGTGTAAAACCTACTTGCTAGTGTCGAGTGTATTCAGGCGTTGGTGAAAGTCCCTTGCTGCTTTGGTGAAGTTCTGCACTGCAGAGAACAGAGGATCTGAAAGTGACAGAGAGAGGGAGAGAGAGAATAGAAGAGAGAGAGATGGAGTGAGGAGAGAGAGAGGGAGAGAGAGAGATGGAGTGAGGAGAGAGAGAAGAGTGTGGAAGTGAGAGAGGGAGAGAGAGAGATGGAGTGAGGAGAGAGAGAGGGAGAGAGAGAGATGGAGTGAGGAGAGAGAGAAGAGTGTGGAAGTGAGAGAGGGAGAGAGAGATGGAGTGAGGAGAGAGAGAGGAGAGTGGAAGTGAGAGAGGGAGAGAGAGAGATGGAGTGAGAGAGGGAGACTATTACCCCATCATGCTTTTATGTTAATCAGAGTGCTCATCATTTCTATTACTGTTTATTCCAACACATGAGAAGATAGAACTCTCCACAAAAATAAATCAATTTGTCTCCATTTCCTACTCCAGCCCCTACTCTTGCCACTGTTGTGTATGTAAATGAGTGTGTGTGTGTATGTGTTTGTGCATGCGTGCATGTACGTGTTCATGTTTATATGTGTGTGCGTGTGTGTGCCTGTGTGTGTGTGTGTGCGTGTGTGTGTGTTTGTGCATGTGTGCATGTACGTGTTCATGTTTATATGTGTGTGTGTGTGCGTGTGAGTCTGTGTGTGCGTGCCTGTGTGTGTGCATGTGCGTGCGTATGCCTGCATGTCTACTGTGTGCGTGTCTTTATGTGTGTGTGTGTTTGTGTGACCATGCGTGTGAGTGTGTTTGTGTGTCTGTGCTTGTGTGTTTATGTGTGCGTGTCAGAGATGGGGACTCGAGTCTGAGATTCGGACTCGAGGCGGATTTAAGTCTCATAATCAGTGAGACGTTTTACAATCTAAATGTATCCATGTGTTTCTATTTCATTTTCTTGCTGCTTTGGGCAACGCTTGACGAGCTGCATGTCCCCTTAATGTGCAACCTAACGCACTCTAAAAAAACGCATCAGCAAGTCCTCCCAGAGTTGTGCCTTTTATCATTACTTTCAGTTACAATAACTTTGTGGCCGGTTCAACAACGTCTAATTTCATCAGGCATCTCAAAACGCACCCAGACAGGTCAGTCACTTACTTACTGTAAAGAGATGTTAAACTTAGCATATATAGTCACAGTAACAAGCTAACCATCGCATAGTGTTGTGCTAATGCTGGGAACATATTGCATCTTCATAGATGGCCATATGACATGCTTAGGTTAATATTTCACCAGGTCTGAGGGCTAGAGGGATGTGTTAAGTAGCAGAAGACTAGACAGTACAATGTCCTAAATTGGAGACCCAATTTAAGCTCTGGATGTAAACCAAATTAACTTAGCTCCAGCATGAGTGATATTTTCCTGTCACATCCACTCTCTCCATATTTCATATTTTATTTCAGAAAAGAATGATATAAATGTTGCAGTATAGTGTAGCCGTCGGGGTGTGTGTGCGTGTATGTGTGTGTGTACAGTATGTGTGTGTGTGTATACAGTATGTGTGTGTGTATGTGTGTGTGTGTGTGTGTGTGTGTGTGTGTGTGTACAGTATGTGTGTGTGTGTGTGTGTGTGTGTGTGTGTGTGTGTGTGTGTGTACAGTATGTGTGTGTGTGTGTGTGTGTGTGTGTGTGTGTGTGTACTCACCGAATGAGACGTTGTACAGGCTGATGGCGTCGGGGTGTGTGTATGCGAGGTCTCTGATTACTTTTGAGTACTTCTGCAGAGCCAATGCATACTCCTCACAGTCCAGGGGGAGGAGCCTAGAATCAGCCAATCGGAAGACTAGCCCCGCCCTCACACGTGCCACCGCCTCTAACCTCCTGAACGAGGGGTCGTACCACACAGCCACCAGCTCAAACGTCTCGTACACACTGTGGTAGAGTGGGTAGCTACTGTAGCGCTCCGTTACCTACACACACACACACACACACACACAACCAGCTCAAACGTCTCATACACGCTGTGGTAGAGTGGGTAGCTACTGTAGCGCTCCGTTACCTACACACACACACACACACACACACACACACACACACACAAACTGGAGCGTTTCGTACACACTGTAGTAGAGGAGGTAGGGCGGGCTGGGCGATACGGCTGAAAACTGTATCACGACAGAAGGGTTTCATATCAGTCGATATCTATATATTTTTTTTTTTACCTATTTGAGAATAAAAAAAAGGACCAGGATAATTTATTTTTCAATTTAAACACTTTTATTTTAAACTTAACCTGGTGGTGGCTGTATAATATTAATTAATTACGTTATAATTACACTACCAGTCAAAAGTTTGGAGACACTTCCAACTTCCAAGAGAAATTTCCATTCCACTCCCTTATAGACAGAATACCAGCTGAGATCAGTTGCATTGTTTTTTTACTCAGGGCAGCAGTTTTCAGATTACATTATGTGCTTATGTAATTGCAAAAGCGTTCTCCAATGTTTTCTTAGTCAGCCTTTTCTCATGATCAGATTAGTAAACAGAATGTGCCTTTGCAACACTGGATGAATGGTTGCTGATAATGGGCAATGTAGATATTGCATTAAAGATCAGTCATCTCGTTCTTCAACAGTCGAGAACCCTTTTGCATTAAAGATCAGTCATTTCGTTCTTCAACAGTCGAGAACCCTTTTGCAATTTCATCCGTCCGGTTTTGAAGCCTTCTGTCTGGGGCCTTTGAAATGCTCTGTGGATTTTGCTCCAGCAGCAACCACACTGCAGAGCTCACTAAGTTATTAAGTCACTAGAAAGTTACTGGGTCAAAAAGGTGGGTTTGTTGACTAATGTGGGTAAAAACACACACACACACACACAAATAATGTTACTATGTCATTAAGTAGTTTATGGGAATTGTTGACTAATGTGAAGAAAGCACAAAAAACAACAAATTTTACTATAATACATTATGTGATAATAAACAAATGTTACTATAATACATTATGTGATAATAAATAGGTGCCTTCTGTAGAAATGGTTTCTTTTCTAATGTTATTCCCCATATGTTACCCAATTCTGTGTGTCCTCACTTTTGGACCTGTGTCCTCACATCCTGTGTCCTAACTTCCTGTGTCCTCACTTTTGGACCTCTGTCCTCAGGGCACAAGTGGGCAACAGTGTCATCCAAACATTTGACTGGTATATATAATATTATATTATTATAACATTATATTATTATATAATTTACTGTTATCTTTTTTATATGATTATTTATTCATTGCAGCTCACCGTATGCAGATATTTTATTATACTATTACTACAGGCTCCAACAGCTCCACCTCTTTCTGTCTGATCAGCTGCTAGCAGCTCTGGTTGAAGCCTGGATATGTTGTAAACAGAGTAGTCTAGTTGGCTAGTTTATTATAGGCTACTGGTCGAAGCCTGGACAAATTGTAAACAGAGTAGCCTAGTTGACTAGTTTATTATAGGCTACTGGTCGAAGCCTGGACATATTGTACACAGAGTAGCCTAGTTGGCTAGTTTATTATAGGCTACTGGTCGAAGCCTGGACATATTGTAAACAGAGTAGCCTAGTTGGCTAGTTTATTATAGGCTACTGGTCGAAGCCTGGACATATTGTACACAGAGTAGCCTAGTTGGCTAGTTTATTATAGGCTACTGGTCGAAGCCTGGACATATTGTACACAGAGTAGCCTAGTTGGCTAGTTTATTATAGGCTACTGGTCGAAGCCTGGACATATTGTACACAGGTCGAAGCCTGGACATATTGTACACAGAGTAGCCTAGTTGGCTAGTTTATTATAGGCTACTGGTCGAAGCCTGGACATATTGTAAACAGAGTAGCCAACAAAGTAGCCTAGTTGGCTAGTTTATTATAGGCTACTGGTCGAAGCCTGGACATATTGTAAACAGAGTAGCCTAGTTGGCTAGTTTATTATAGGCTACTGGTCGAAGCCTGGACATATTGTACACAGAGTAGCCTAGTTGGCTAGTTTATTATAGGCTACTGGTCGAAGCCTGGACATATTGTACACAGAATAGCCTAGTTGGCTAGTTTATTATAGGCTACTGGTCGAAGCCTGGACATATTGTACACAGGTCGAAGCCTGGACATATTGTACACAGAGTAGCCTAGTTGGCTAGTTTATTATAGGCTACTGGTCGAAGCCTGGACATATTGTAAACAGAGTAGCCAACAAAGTAGCCTAGTTGGCTAGTTTATTATAGGCTACTGGTCGAAGCCTGGACATATTGTACACAAAGTAGCCTAGTTGGCTAGTTTATCAGAGTCTACTGGTTGGACTGTTCAGTTT
>NC_055971.1:34370062-34390062 GCF_018492685.1 Alosa sapidissima | reverse complement strand
CCATACATAATTTCAAAGAAAAATATTACAACTCCGAGGGAAATCAGTGTGGTGTCCATGTGAAAAAATAGGCATAAATCTAGTGTACACATTTTCACGAATCACTGATGTGTTGATGACATAAATTAGGAAATATTAGATAACTTAAGGAGACGTGATGTTCCTTAAGTTGCAGCACGGGAGAGAAGAGATTAACTGATTGAAGAGCTGCTGTCTATAGAGAGGTAATGTTAGATTACATTGTACATAGCAAAAATATCACCATGCATTCATAACCTCGTGATTCAGTAAGAGTGATCTCAAAACATCGGAAAGTATGTCTTTGTGACAATTCTGTATTACATTTTGTCAAAAGGAAAAATCAATAGCTACCTGTTCCCAACTGAACAGTGATTATAGCGCTGTGAACGCTCCTGGCTGCGCCTGGCAAATACGCCACCATAATAGCAATCAGCTATGGAACAAGCGTGCCTGTTGTTAAAGGGAATGTGAGATGACGCTCTGATTGGTTTATTGCACGTTACGCCAAACCACACCCATGATTAATGTAGCTACTTCAGACCACCCCATTTTAGATTTGCGTCGGGCGCAACAGTCAAATATCCCGCCGGTAAAATAGCATCAGCGCCCAAGATCCGCCCACAAAGTGACTTGCGTTTTGCGCAAAGACACTTCCGTTTTAGACCATTAAAATAGAGCCCAGTGTGTGTGTGTGTGTGTGTATGCTAGTGTGTGTGTGTGTATTTGTGTATTGTGTGCTTTGTGTGTATTAGTGTATAATGTGTGTGTGTGTGTGCTAATGTGCTAGAGTGCGTGTGTGTGTGTGTGTGCTAATGTGCTAGAGTGCGTGTGTGTGTGCGTGTGCTAACGAGCTAGAGTGTGTGTGTGTGTGTGTGTGTGTGCGTGTGTGCTAATGTGCTAATGTGGTAGAGTGTGTGTGTGTGCTAATGTGCTAGAGTGCGTGTGTGTGTGCTAATGTGCTAGAGTGTGTGTGTAATGTGTGTGTAATGTGTGTGTGTGTGTGTTACCTCTGCCCACTCTGTGGATCCCAGGAGGCCAAACTCTTCTGCATCCCAGCTGGCAAACAGCATCGTCCTCCGAGGACGCCAGCCTACACACACACACACACACACACACACACACAAACACACACACACTACTCCGTTATAATGTGTGTGTGTGTGTGTGTGTGTGTGTGTGCATACATGCGTGTTTGTGTATAATCTCTGTTTGTGTGTGTGTGTGTCTGTGTGTGAGTGTTTGTGTATAATGTGTTTGTGTGCGTATTGTATGTCTACAATGTGTGTGTATGTTTGTGTGAGTGTTTGCATAAAATGTGTGTGTGTGTGTGTATGTACACTGTATATATTGTGTGTGTGTGTGTGTGTGTGTGTGTGTGTGTGTGTGTGTAATGTGTGTGTGTATGTGCATGTGTAATGTGTGTGTGTGTGTATGTTAGGGCTGTCAATCGATTAAAAAATATAATCGAATTAATTACATACTCTGTGATTAATTAATCTAAATTAATCGCATATATATTTTTTTTGCTGTGAAAGTATTTTAAATGTTTAAATTCAAATGAATCATTGAATAATCAGCGTTAGTGACATTAAAGTTCAAAAACTCTTTTATTATTATTTTCACTGTTCAAATAATGGCCATAATAATCTATGATATGACCTAATAGGCTGAGGAAATAAATCCAAAGGTGCTTCGGGAAGAAGCAGACATGGCAGTGTGTGTGTGTGTGTGTATGTAATGTGTGTGTGGGAAGAAGCAGACATGGCAGTGTGTGTGTGTGTATGTAATGTGTGTGTGGGAAGAAGCAGACATGGCTGTGTGTGTGTGTATGTAATGTGTGTGTGGGAAGAAGCAGACATGGCAGTGTGTGTGTGTGTGTGTGTATGTAATGTGTGTGTGGGAAGAAGCAGACATGGCTGTGTGTGTGTGTATGTAATGTGTGTGTGGGAAGAAGCAGACATGGCAGTGTGTGTGTGTGTGTGTGTATGTAATGTGTGTGTGGGAAGAAGCAGACATGGCAGTGTGTGTGTGTGTATGTAATGTGTGTGTGGGAAGAAGCAGACATGGCAGTGTGTGTGTGTGTGTGTGTATGTAATGTGTGTGTGGGAAGAAGCAGACATGGCAGAACACCATCAGGCCGTTGTTCCAATCAATGATGTAGGCAGCATATTTTCTTCTCTCTCCTTCATTTTGCAGTCTGGTTACTGACTAGAACGGCTCGGGGTCAAGGGTCATACGGAATCGACTAATCTGCACTATTTTTTTTAATCAGTTATTTTTTCTCAAATTAATTCATCGAAATTAATCAGTTATTTTGACAGCCCTAGTTTATGTATATATTGTGTGTGTAATGTGTGTGTGTGTGTGTGATGTGTGTGTGATGTGTGTGTATGTAATGAGTGTGTGTGTGTGTCTGTGTCTGTGTGTATAATGTGTGTGTCTGTGTGTATAATGTGTGTGTGTGTGTGTGTGTGTGTGTGTCTGTCTGTGTGTATAATGCGTGTGTGTGTGTGTAATATGTGTGTGTGTGTGTGTTTAATGTGTGTGTGTGTGTGTGTAATGTGTGTGTGTGTGTGTGTGTGTGTGTGTGTGTGTGTGTGTGTGTAATGTGTGTGTGTGTGTAATGATTGTGTGTGTGTATAATGTGTGTGTGTGTGTGTAATGTGTGTATAATGTGTGTGTGTGTGTGTGTGTGTGTGTAATGTGTGTGTGTGTGTGTAGGTGTGTGTGTACCTGTCTTTAGCAGTGTGCCTGCACTTCTGGCTATCTCATGAACAGTAGCAGCTCCACTGAGCGGGTCGATCCCCCCAAACACCCACGCATCACGATGCCCCCCGAGAATCACATACCTGTCTGGGACACACACACACACATTACACACACATTACACACACACACACTGAGCGGGTCGATCCCCCCAAACACCCACGCATCACGATGCCCCCCAAGAATCACATACCTGTCTGAGACACACACACACACATTACGCACATTACACAAACACACACACACTGTGAGAGAGTACCGTCACTACAGTTGAGTATGCGCTCTGACTGACACACACACACACACACACACATTCTTCACACACAACACACACATACATATTCTTCACGCACAACACACACACACACACATATACACACACATTCTTCACACACAACACACACACATACATATTCTTCACGCACAACACACACACACACACACACACATTCTTCACACACAACACACACACATACATATTCTTCACGCACAACACACACACACACACCTGGCTCCTCAGCTCCTTGGATCTTGCCGATGACATTGTAGATCCGCGTCACTTGGTTGGTGCTGTACACATTCAGACGCACGGACCTACACACACACACACACACACACACACACAGTCATCAGTCATACACACACACACACACACATACACACACACAAATTAGCAATTTTGCCATAACCTGGCACAATACATCTAATAATGTTTGTTTGTGCACTATCAGCCACTTTCATGCTTGACCAGCATTTGGCTGGTAGCTGGTTCTAATTTCCATCCCTGACACACACACACACACACACACACACAGGCAGGGAATGGTCTTCTGAATGAGTTTGTTTAATTAATGACGGCAATGATTGAGATCAATAAAACATCAACTAGAGGCCAACTCAGTTACACACACACACACACCGCCCAGAACCAGTGAGGTCACACACACACACCAGAGTGAGAGAGAAAGAGAGCGAGGGGGAGATAGAGAGAGAGAAGGATGGAGAGGGAGGGAGACAGGGAGAGAGGGAGTAAGAGAGGGAGGAAGAGAAAGTTTGAGAGAGAGAGAGAGAGAGAGAGAAAGGAGGAGTGGGAGTGAGAGAGGGAGAGAGGGAGAGATAGAGGGGGAGAGAGAGGGAGGGAGAGAGAGATAGAGAGAGAGAGTGAGGGAGGGAGAGAGGGAGAGAGAGGGAGGAAGGGAGGGAGGGAGACCTTTGTTGTTGTAGCCTCATTCCAAGTTCTTATAAAAGAGGCCTTTGTGTAGAAATGCAAACACACCACACACACACTCTCACACATACGTTTACACACACACACACACACACACACATACATACATTTACACACAGACACACACACACACATTTACACACACACACACACACACACCCAAACAAACAATGTGTGTGTTTGTGTGGTTGAGTGACAATACACTGAAAAAACACCAAATATTATATGCAGTACCTGTGTGTACTAAACTAAAGAATCTGTGTGTGTGAGTGTGTGTGTGCATGACTGTGTGTAACTGTGTACTAAAGCAGTATCTGTGTGTGTGAGTGTGTGTGTGCATGACTGTGTGTAACTGTGTTTACTAAAGCAGTGGTTCTCAAACGTTTCCCAATAAGTACCACCTCAGCAAGTGATTGGCTCTCCAAATACCACCGTTATGACTGCCATTAAAATATAATAGCCAGTTTAACATATTGTATATTGTACATACTGTTTTGCGTCGTTTTTTGCTGGCAGGTGCCATGGCAGCTTCACTAGTCACTTGTGCTGAGCTCATTGTCACCAACTTCAGTTTCTCTTTGTAATACTTCCAGTTTGGAGCCATGAATACTGATTCATCATGTTCCTGTTCCTTTGCTTGCCATCACAGCTTGCTAATGCTCCATGCAGTTCAACTAGCCTAGCAGGCCTATTGGCTCCTACTGACTGATATCAACATGAATATAGACTACTTTTGTCATGAAAGACAAAAAAATAGTTAAAATTTAACTTCAGTGATTGAGTGGATTTTGAATTACCGGTATATATTGTAGCCTGACGTAGCCATACTGAATTCTAGTCAGAATATGAGTCTGATACTGCTCCATTGGGACGTAATTATGGGGCGTGTTTCAACCGATACAGGGGGGGAATGCCTCTGCACTCAATTGGATAGACCTAACCAATCAGAGCAACGAAACAGCTTACCGTGAGGTGTAGGAAGAAAACACACGAACCATCCTTCTTCTCCACAAATGCCTTAACATTGTTTTCTGGTCTTTTGTAAAAGTTAGTGCCGTCAATAACTCCTGCAACACTCATAAGCGACATCTAAGAGATACGTAGTAGGGTCTATATATTACTGCCTATATTACACAAAGCTTCTTTTGCCCAAAAACCCATGTTTTGATTTTATGAATTTTTTATGCTGATAAAAGATTTCAATCTATTGTGCGGCTTCACCTTTTGACTTACCCATACTAAAACACATCTCCTGAACTCGGCTTACTGCCCTTTCTAGGACACAAAGCTTCTTTTTCCTTAAAACCTGCTCTTTGATTTTATACAATTTTTAATGTTAAATGTTTCAAATCTATTATGCGGCTTGCCTTTTTGACCTACCCATGTCAAAACACATCTGGTGAACTTGGATTACGGCTCTATATAGTACACAAAGCTTATTTTTCCCCAAAACCCATTCTTTGATTTTATAAATATTTTTTAATGTAAAAAAATGCTTTAAATGATTTAAATCTATAATGCGGCTTGACCTTTTCACCTACCCATGTCAAAACACATCTGTTGCACTCAGCTAACTGCCCTTCATTGCCGCACAGTAGAGAAAAGGATGGTGGTCTCCGACCCTGTATCGACTACCGCGCACTCAACAAGATCACAGTCAAATACAAGTATCGTCTTCCCCTCGTTCCATCCTCCCTCGAACTTCTGCGAGGAGCAAAGGTCTTCTCAAAACTAGACCTGCGTAGTGCCTACAATCTCGTTAGGATACGGAAGGGGGATGAATGGAAGACAGCCTTTGTGACCCCTACAGGCCATTATGAGTATCTGGTGATGCCATATGGACTTGCTAATGCGCCTTCTGTATTCCAAGCATTTATGAATTAAATATTCTGAGACCTACACCCCCACCTCTACTCCCTACACCCCCACCCCCCCACCTCCACTCCCTACACCTCCACCTCCACTCCCTACACCCCCACCTCCACTCCCTACACCCCCCCACCTCCACTCCCTACACCCCCACCTCCACTCCCTACACCCCCACCTCTACTCCCTACACCCCCCCACCTCCACTCCCTACCCCCCCACCTCCACTCCCTACACCTCCACCTCCACTCCCTACACCCCCACCTCTACTCCCTACACCCCCCCACCTCCACTCCCTACCCCCCCACCTCCACTCCCTACACCTCCACCTCCACTCCCTACACCCCCACCTCTACTCCCTACACCCCCACCTCCACCCCCCCACCTCCACTCCCTACACCCCCACCTCCACCCCTCCACCTCCACCTCCACTCCCTACACCCCCACCTCCACCCCTCCACCTCCACCTCCACTCCCTACACCTCCACCTCCACTCCCTACACCCCCACCTCCACCCCTCCACCTCCACCTCCACTCCCTACACCCCCACCTCCACCCCTCCACCTCCACCTCCACTCCCTACACCTCCACCTCCACTCCCTACACCCCCACCTCCACCCCCCCACCTCCACTCCCTACCCCCCCACCTCCACTCCCTACACCTCCACCTCCACTCCCTACACCCCCACCTCCACTCCCCACCCCCCCACCTCCACTCCCTACACCCCCACTCCCTACACCCCCACCTCCACTCCCTACACCCCCACCCCCACCCCCCCACCTCCACACCCCCACCTCCACTCCCTACACCCCCACCTCCACTCCCTACACCCCCACCTCTACTCCCTACACCTCCACCTCCACTCCCTACACCCCCACCTCCACCCCCCCACCTCCACTCCCTACACCCCCACCTCCACCCCCCCACCTCCACTCCCTACACCTCCACACCCCCACCTCCACTCCCTACACCCCCACCTCCACTCCCTACACCCCCACCCCCACCCCCCCACCTCCACACCCCCACCTCCACTCCCTACACCCCCACCTCCACTCCCTACACCCCCACCTCTACTCCCTACACCTCCACCTCCACTCCCTACACCCCCACCTCCACCCCCCCACCTCCACTCCCTACACCTCCACACCCCCACCTCCACTCCCTACACCCCCACCTCCACCCCCCCACCCCCCCACCTCCACACCCCCACCTCCACTCCCTACACCCCCACCTCCACTCCCTACACCCCCACCTCTACTCCCTACACCTCCACCTCCACTCCCTACACCCCCACCTCCACCCCCCCACCTCCACTCCCTACACCCCCACCTCCACCCCCCCACCTCCACTCCCTACACCCCCACCTCCACCCCCCCACCCCCCCACCTCCACACCCCCACCTCCACTCCCTACACCCCCACCTCTACTCCCTACACCTCCACCTCCACTCCCTACACCCCCACCTCCACCCCCCCACCTCCACTCCCTACACCCCCACCTCCACCCCCCCACCTCCACTCCCTACACCCCCCCACCTCCACTCCCTACCCCCCCACCTCCACTCCCTACACCCCCACCTCTACTCCCTACACCCCCCCACCTCCACTCCCTACCCCCCCACCTCCACTCCCTACACCTCCACCTCCACTCCCTACACCCCCACCTCCACCCCCCCACCTCCACTCCCTACACCCCCACCTCCACCCCTCCACCTCCACCTCCACTCCCTACACCTCCACCTCCACTCCCTACACCCCCACCTCCACCCCTCCACCTCCACCTCCACTCCCTACACCTCCACCTCCACTCCCTACACCCCCACCTCCACCCCTCCACCTCCACCTCCACTCCCTACACCCCCACCTCCACCCCTCCACCTCCACCTCCACTCCCTACACCTCCACCTCCACTCCCTACACCCCCACCTCCACCCCCCCACCTCCACTCCCTACCCCCCCACCTCTACTCCCTACACCCCCACCTCCACTCCCTACACCTCCACTCCCTCCCCCCCACCTCCACTCCCCCACCCCCACCTCCACCCCCCCACCCCCCCACCTCCACTCCCCCACCTCTACTCCCTACACCCCCACCTCCACTCCCTACACCCCCCTCCACCTCCACTCCCTACACCTCCACTCCCTACACCCCCCCACCTCCACTCCCTACACCCCCACCTCCACCTCCACTCCCCCACCCCCACCTCCACCCCCCCACCCCCCCACCTCCACTCCCCCACCTCTACTCCCTACACCCCCACCTCCACTCCCTACACCCCCCTCCACCTCCACTCCCTACACCTCCACTCCCTACACCCCCCCACCTCCACTCCCTACACCCCCACCTCCACCTCCACCCCCTACCCCCCCACCTCCACCCCTCCACCTCCACCCCTCCACCTCCACACCCCCACCTCCACTCCCTACACCTCCACCTCCACTCCCTACACCCCCACCTCCACCTCCACCTCCACTCCCTACACCTCCACCTCCACCTCCACCTCCACTCCCTACACCTCCACCTCCACCTCCACCTCCACTCCCTACACCTCCACCTCCACTCCCTACACCCCCACCTCCACCTCCACCTCCACTCCCTACACCCCCACCTCCACTCCCTACACCTCCACTCCCTACACCTCCACCTCCACCTCCACCTCCACCTCCACTCCCTACACCTCCACCGCTTTGTGCTGATTTACATTGATGACATTTTAATTTACTCCAGCAATATGGCCGAACATCACCACCACATCGCATTGGTCCTCCAGAAGCTCCGTGAGTACAATCTCTACCTAAAAGCTGAAAAATGCTCCTTCCATCAGTCCCAGGTTCAGTTCCTAGGCTATAACATCAGCCACAACCACATCAGTATGGATGAGGGGAAGGTAGAGGTGATACGCTCCTGGCCAATACCTTCAACTATTAAGGATCTTCAGCGCTTCCTTGGTTTTGCCAACTTCTACTGTCGTTTTATTAAAAATTACAGTAGCATCACTTCTCCTCTCTCCTCCCTCCTTAGAGGTAAACCCAAGACTCTCTCCTGGAACGAGACTGCCACCCAAGCATTCGAGAAATTGAAGGAAGCCTTCACCACCGCTCCAGTCCTCACACACCCTGATCAGGATAGACCCTTCATCGTGGAAGTGGATGCATCCACTACTGGGGTCGGAGCGGCACTCTCTCAGCAGCAGAGGCTTTATCCTTGTGCCGGCAGAGCAGAATTATGGCGTAGGCAACCGAGAGCTTCTAGCCATTAAGCTAGCCTTAGAAGAATGGTGCCACTGGCTAGAGGGGGCTAAACATCCATTCCTGGTGTTGACTGACCACCGCAACCTTGAGTACCTCCGAGAGGCAAAGCAATTGAACCCACGACAAGCCAGGTGGGCCCTCTTCTTTACCCGTTTTAATTTTTCCATCTCTTACCGTCCAGGTCCCAAAAATGTGAGGGCTGATGCCCTATCCCAGCTCTACGCTCCCGACGAAAGCCCTGAACACCCTGAGACCATCTTACCACCTCATCTTATCGTCAGTCCCATTGAATGGACCCTGGACGAGGACGTCGCGGAGGCCTCAGTTACTGATCCTGCTCCGGCGAACACCCCAGCACATCTCACCTATGTTCCAAAAACTCTCCGACTCCAGGTAACATCTGCCGTACATTTCTCACTGGGCTCTGGCCATCCCGGAGCCAATCATACACTCTCCCTCCTTCGGAACCGATACTGGTGGCCCGGGATGGCAAAGGAGGTCCGCCGCTTCGTTGCTGGCTGCGCTGAATGCGCCATGGCTAAGACACCACGTCACCTACCAGAAGGGAAGCTCCTCCCGTTGCCTGTTCCCAAACGCCCATGGTCACATCTAGGGATAGACTTTATGACAGATCTCCCCTCATCTGACGGTCATACATGTATTCTAGTCATTGTGGACAGATTTTCCAAATCCTGTAAACTCATCCCATTCAAAGGCATTCCCACCGCCAATGACACCGCCCAAGCACTCTTCCACACAGTCTTTCGAAACTTTGGCATCCCCGAGGACATTGTTTCTGATCGTGGCCCCCAGTTCATCTCCAGGTTCTGGCGGGCCTTCTGTTCTCTCCTAGGGGTGACCGTGAGTCTGTCCTCTGGCTACCACCCACAGACAAATGGGCAAACAGAAAGGAAGATCCAGGAGTTCCGTCGGTTCCGTCGGTTCCTTCGGACCTTCTGCCGTCAGCACAGTTGGCACCAGTACGCACAGAACTCCCTCCGACAGCCCGCAACAGGCCTCACTCCATTTCAGTGCGTACTCGACTACCAGCCTCCCCTGTTCCCTTGGACAGGGGAACCGTCAGATGTGCCAGCTGTAAACCATTGGTTCCGCCAGAGCGAGAGGGTCTGGAATGAGTCACATCACCAGCTGCAGAGAGCCATCCGGCGCCAGAAACACTACGCTGACTCCAGACGAGCGTCTACTCCATCTTACGCCGTCGGACAGAAGGTGTGGCTATCTACAAGAGACATCCGGATGCGCCTCCCTAGCAAGAAGTTAAGTCCTCGTTACATTGGCCCTTTCACCATCACTGAACTGATTAACCCAGTCACTATTAAATTACAACTTCCCCAACATTATAGAATCCACTCCACTTTCCATGTCTCCTTGCTCAAACCTTTTGTTCCCTCTCCTTCAGAGCCCGGTGCCACTGCGGAACCTCCCCCGCCGCTCCTGCTCGAGGATGGCCCTGTGTACGCCGTTCGGGACGTCCTGGACTCCCGACGCCGAAGGAGTCGCCTTGAGTACCTAGTGGACTGGGAGGGCTACGGTCCAGAAGAGCAATCCTGGGTACCCCGAGGTGACATCCTAGACCCGACCACCACCTTCCACAGAGAACATCCATCTTGTCCTGCCCCTCGTTCTCGGGGTCGTCCACGGCGTCGGGGTCCTCGGCCCCTGGGGGGGGTGGGGGGGGGTAATGTCACACCGGCACCGGGCTCTCCCTCGGCCACGCCCCCTCATGCCACTCCAGCACCTGACTCTCCTACTGCCACACCCCTCGGCCACGCCCCCTCATGTCACTCCAGCACCTGACCACACCCCCGCTTTCCCCAGTCACATGGCATCTCTCACACTCACCTGCCTATTATCTCTACTCACCTGCCTATTAGCTCTACTCACCTGCCTACTCACCTGCCTATTAGCTCTACTCACCTGCCTATTATCTCTACTCACCTGCAAGCAATCACCACATCATTAACTCCCCTACAAAGGTCTCCCGCATTCTCCAGTCTGTGTCTGGCTTCGTCGATCGTGGACTTATGCTGTGCGCCGCTGTTTTCTGCCTCTTCCAGTTTGCGTGAGCTCTTATGTTAGAATTTGTTTATATTTCCTTGGATCCTCTGTTTTCCCTTTTTTGGGACTATCTTCTGAGCTTTTGAAAGACTGAATCTTTTGAGTGTTTAATCCTTCTGCAATCGGCTGAATGATCCTCTGAACCAATAAAGGAACCTGTATATCTAAGGATCTGTTTTACCAGTCTGAGTCCGTGACAATATCCTTATTATTGTTATGCTATATTGTTATACATGCACTTCGAAGCAGTCAAAGTTTGTGAAAACATGCACATCAAAGGACCACTTTACTAATGTAAAATATAATAACAATAGTTTCATTGCTTTACTCTGCATGTTTGCATGATGCTTGCATGAGAAAAAGTACTTCCTAAAACAACAGCAATTAGGCCTATATGGGTGTCATTGTTCTGGGATGCTTCCCTAATGCAAGCAACATACACTAGTAGGCAAATGGAGAAAATATTTAGGCTACATGCTTTTAAACGAAATTTCATTTGAATGACTGAATGTAAGGATTCAGGAAACACAATACCAGTTTTTGTGTATGGTAAACAGCAGAGCAGACAGATGTAAATCACTGATTTGGAGATCTTTATTAAACAAGAACAATAATTAGTCTACAATAGCTTTGGCCACGTTATATTCAAATCTGACTATACAATACTCAATGCTAGACTAGACAGTGTATTATCCAGTCTCTGCTCCATTTTTGTGGAAGTTGCAAGAGTCAAGTTTGTTCGTTTAAATGTCGTTACCTCGTAGCCGCCCAACGGGTTGAAGCGGAGCTTTGCTTTACCAACGTTATCGATTGGTTTCAGTTTCTCTCGCAGACGTGCACACGTATGCATTAAATGAAGGCTCATACCACACGCACATAATTGTATGACTCTATGTTTGATGACACCAAATTAGCAAGTATTTCTTCCTGATTGCCGAAACGTTTGTTTTCTTGTTTTTCTTGTCGGCCCACGGTTCTTTGATCAAATGCTCAGCAAATTAGCAGACGAGTGCCAGGAGGACTGGGCATAATTAGACTCCGCGGACCAGCAGTCCTTGTAGTTTGAGAAACGCTGATGTAGGCCTAAGTGGCTATCAACCATTGGAGGTAGGCCTATATTGCCTACTTCACGTCATTAAAAGCTGCGCAGTAGACAAACGGGCTCTGACCTAACCATAGACAACGCAGCGCATACCGAGAATATTCGACCTGGCAGAACAGATTGCCTGCATTTTCGCGGTGACATGACTAAAAAAATATTTAAGACCCATCCAATCTGAATTTAAGACAATTTAATACCTTTAAGGCCTTATTTTTTGGAAAAGTGATTTAAGACTTTTTAAGGACCCGTACCACCAGTGGTCCCGTACCACAGTTTGAGAACCACTGCATGACTGTGTGTGTGTGTGTGTGTGTGTGTGTGTGTGTGTGCGTGTGCATGACTGTGTGTGTGTGTGTGTGTGTGACTGTGTGTGTGTTTGTGTGTGTGACTGTGTGTGTGTTTGTGTGTGTGTTTGTGTGCATGAATGTGTGTGCATGACTGTGTGTGTGTGTGTGTGTGTGTGTGTGTGTGTTTGTGTGTGTGACTGTGTGTGTGTTTGTGTGCATGAATGTGTGTGCATGAATGTGTGTGTGTGTGAGACAGTGTGCTTGTGTACTGTATGTATGTGTGTGTGTGAGTGTTTGTGATCTCACTGGTTGTGGGCGTGGCCAGTGAAGCCCGGTCCAATCCGATACGACACGTTCAGCGCTCCTTTCCACCCGCTGGGGGGGTCGGCTCCGCCCATATTCCTACAGGAAATGACATCACATGGTACATTAGAGAGATTCGACTTCATGTAGCCGCCTGCAGCCTTCTTAAGCTGACTGCATAACGTGACGATTTCTGAGATTCTGATACGTTTTCAAACCTGAATTGAAAAAAAATCATTATCAGAATCTCACGTCATTATCAGAATCTCACGTCATCATCAGAATCTCATGTCATCATCAGAATCTCACGTCATTATCAGAATCTCACGTTATCATCTTAACACGGCTGCGGGCAGCTACATGAAGTCGAATCCCCCTCTAAAGGAAAAGGACATCTCAAAAGGAAATGACATCTTTGTGTTTCTGTCACCTCCAGAGAGGGAGTTAAGTCATTCAGAGATGAAAGACATGATCCGGAGATGAGGAAGTGTGTCATCATAACAAAGGAACACCAGGAAGTGTATCATCATAACAAAGGAACGCCAGGAAGTGTGTCATCATAACAAAGGAACACCAGGAAGTGTGTCATCATAACAAAGGAATCGAGACCCTCTTGTAAAAGCTGTTCTGTTTACAATTAGGTAAATAGACATGTTTCCCATACTGCTTCCTGAAGTTGGAATGTGCAAAAATGTACAAAATATTGAAAGGATACCCTCTTATACTGTATGTGATTTCTGCAACAGTGGTAGGCTACTGAAAACTTTGATAGTTGATAGTTGATGATTTTTTCTGTAGGCTAGACTGTAGACCAATGTCACAGATATACTGTAAAGATGACTTGTTAAATGTATGCCAACAATGGTTTATTAACATCATAGTAATTTATTTTGTCAGTCATCATCTTCTCATATTTTAGTGAATAGGATTATTTTATAAACTAGATGTACCACATATATGACCGCCGCTCAATCCTGTACATCCTCTCCGGGACAATAAATCACACTTGTCAAATTGTTTCCATCTCCTACTCCTTCCCCTACTCTTGCAACTTTTGTGTATGCTTGTATGTGCGTGCCTGTGTGCGTGTATGTGTGTGTACGTGTGTGCATCTGTGTGAGTGTGTGAGTGCCTGTGCTTGTGGGTGTTTATGTGTTTGTTTGTTTGTGTGTGAGTGTGTGTCTGTGGGTGTGGATGTGTGTGTGTTTGTGTGCAAGCATGCGTGTCTGTGCGTATGGATGTGTGTGTGTGTGTATGTGTCCATGCGTGTGTGTATGCGCATGTGTATTTACATGTGTGTGTGTGTGTGTTTATATGTTTGTGTGTGTGAGAGAGAGAGAGTGTGTGTGTAAGAGACAGACAGTCCTGCCTTGTAGCTTCTCTCTATCATTCTCTACCAGCAACCCTTCGCTCAACACCACCATGAGGACCAAACAAAATGTTTCCGTAAAAAGTCTAGTGGGGTTACATGCTCACCAAGTTTCATTTGCCCCGGTGTTAGTTTCATTTGCCCCGGTGTTAGACCCCTACTGACCCCTACTGCACCACTGGTACTGACCCCTACTGCACCACTGGTACTAACTTCGTCTCTGAAAGATCTAACCCCTACTGCATCACTGGTACTAACTTCAGAAGATGGACAGCGTCATCATATCCAATGGGATGCACCGGAATCTTAGGAAGCCCCACCCCTTCTTCAGGATCAAATCTGTAAGTGTATTCTAACAGAAGAACATCTTGTTATACACACACACTAGCCAACCGCCCCCCCCCACACACACACACAGGCTCTCTCTCTCATAAATATTTTCTCTTTCTCTCTCACACACACACTTTCTCATTCTCTCTCACACACACACACACTCATTCTTTCTCTCTCACACACACACACACTTTCTCATTCTCTCTCTCACACACACTCATTCTCTCTCTCACACACACACACACACTTTCTCATTCTATCTCTCTCTCACACACACACACACACACACACACACACACACACACACACACACACACACTTTCTCATTCTCTCACACACTCACGCACACACACTTTCTGTCTCACACACACACGCGCACACACTTTCTGTCTCACACACACATCTACATCTACACCTACACACAGTGCCGGTTCAGACCTCCAACCTGAACTCTGAGCGCCACTTTCAACAGTCCCATCTGAGGCCTCAGCGCTCCCAATACAATCATCCCGCCCCATTTTGGATGTTTACGGAAATAGAATAGTATATAGTAAGTATATATAGAGTATATAGTAAGGTAAGGTTATACTACAGTAGGCTAGTATTTTCATGTCCAAAATACTGCATTTCTGCAGTAAAGTACAGTACTATGCAGTACAATGCCGTTTTGTTGTGTCCAAAATACTGCACAAAACTTTCCTCCAAAACTGTGGTTGTGCAGTTATTTTTTGTAAGATTATTACTTGAAGTATTGCAGTTATTTTTTTGTGCTTATAGCCTACTGGCTGAGGCTGACTGTTCTTCACCTGTGTCTGTAGTAGGCTACTTGCCAAAGACAGGCTACTGAACTGTTTCCCCCATATTCCTTTTAATATTTTTTCAAACATAGACTATCTTAAACAATCATTTTAATACTTCATATCAATCATATAGGCCTAATTTACGATGTGCATCTATTGTCCAGCAGGGGCGCAACTACCCATTTTTGAGGGGTATGCAACAACAATATTGGCGCCCCCCCCCAAAAAAAACACACAAACTAAAGCAAAACAAAAGACCAATAATTTACACTATTACTGTGTATTAGTATCTATTGAATATGTTTTTAAAGAAATGCTGCCAATTTGATGTTTAACTTGATGTTATACTAGTATTGATAAATGGTGCATTGCCACTTTAAGAGTCTAAACGGTTCTCATAACGTCCTTTTGCCAGCTAATGCTCACAATGGATAAGGCTGATAGGCACTATCTTAATAACACAATATTAAGTTATTACAAGGAGCCTTCATTGTTAGGATATGGAAAAATGTAATGAGTTGCTGCTAGCATGACATTTCTGTTTGCAGTTGGCCATTAAAAATGCAGTATGAGCATGGTAGCCACCTAGCTATCTGAATGGAATAGGCTATGTTTCAATCGGCATTATGCTTAACAAACGCTAGTTAGTCTGTTAACATTCATATTTGCAAGCCTCCAAGTACAGACGTCATCACTTTAAATCCTACCTGTTGCCTTTCACCGTCCACTTATTGAACTGCTGTTGCATCCCTTGACATGCCATCTCCTTTTCCCTCTTTCTTTTTCTATTTTTAGTCGTCAACAGCTTTTTTTTGCTGTATCCATCTTTTTCCATAGACGGCAACTCAATACTCGTAGGCCTATCTGCTCGCCCAGCGCTCACGGCGCCCCCACTCCCTCTTCTATGTCAACATTCTATGATGGAATCTTATGAGATAGGGCGCCTACTCTAGCCTGTTAGTCCTCTAAAATGTTATTTAACATTGAGGAAATGCAGAAATGATTTAGAAACGGACAGCAGTAGCTACATATAGAAAATACCAAATATATATATATATATATATATATATATATATATATATATATATATTTACCATCGCTTTGGCGCCCCCATGGAGCTGCGCCACTGTTGTCCAGTATGCAGCACAGCAAATCAAAGTTAATACATTAGGCTACTTTCCATTTTGCATACGTCCAATTGCAGGCTATCTAAACCAACTGAAGCTTGACTGAAATGTTGTAAAACCATTTAACTCTTTTAAAAGTGTATGGGAAGAGTGAAATCACCGATTAGTTTCAACGGGTTCTGTTTCTGCTGAAAAACTGCTAGTTTCATCCCGAGCTGCACGTTATTATGAATGCATTTAAAGACGCGGTTATATAAATGTAGCCAGTCGCCCGCATTTAAAGACGCGGTTATATAAATGTAGCCATTCGCCCGCATTTAAAGACGCGGTTATATAAATGTAGCCAGTCGCTGCGCATTTAAAGACGAGGTTATATAAATGTAGCCAGTCGCCGCGCATTTAAAAAACGGAATATGTGATTATATTTCACAACTCTGCTACAGTAAGTACCGTGACTGGGGAAGGCTGGCAAGCGCCGCAGACAGATCAGGGGATTCACTTCCCTGTTAGGTTGGGCTAGCCACTACACACTACACACACACACTGCCTAGGCTAGCCACTACACACTACACACACACACTGCCTAGGCTAGCCACTACACACTACACACACACACTGCCTAGGCTAGCCACTACACACTACACACTACACACACTGCCTAGGCTAGCCACTACACACTACACACACTGCCTAGGCTAGCCACTACACACTACACACACACACTGCCTAGGCTAGCCACTACACACTACACACTACACACACTGCCTAGGCTAGCCACTACACACTACACACACTGCCTAGGCTAGCCACTACACACTACACACACACACTGCCTAGGCTAGCCACTACACACTACACACACACACTGCCTAGGCTAGCCACTACACACTACACACACACACTGCCTAGGCTAGCCACTACACACTACACACTACACACACTGCCTAGGCTAGCCACTACACACTACACACACTGCCTAGGCTAGCCACTACACACTACACACACACACTGCCTAGGCTAGCCACTACACACTACACACACACACTGCCTAGGCTAGCCACTACACACTACACACTACACACACTGCCTAGGCTAGCCACTACACACTACACACACACACTGCCTAGGCTAGCCACTACACACTACACACACACACTGCCTAGGCTAGCCACTACACACTACACACTACACACACTGCCTAGGCTAGCCACTACACACTACACACACACACTGCCTAGGCTAGCCACTACACACTACACACACACACTGCCTAGGCTAGCCACTACACACTACACACACACACTGCCTAGGCTAGCCACTACACACTACACACTACACACACTGCCTAGGCTAGCCACTACACACTACACACACTGCCTAGGCTAGCCACTACACACTACACACACACACTGCCTAGGCTAGCCACTACACACTACACACACACACTGCCTAGGCTAGCCACTACACACTACACACACACACTGCCTAGGCTAGCCACTACACACTACACACTACACACACTGCCTAGGCTAGCCACTACACACTACACACACACACTGCCTAGGCTAGCCACTACACACTACACACACACACTGCCTAGGCTAGCCACTACACACTACACACTACACACACTGCCTAGGCTAGCCACTACACACACACACTGCCTAGGCTAGCCACTACACACTACACACACACACTGCCTAGGCTAGCCACTACACACTACACACACACACTGCCTAGGCTAGCCACTACACACTACACACACACACTGCCTAGGCTAGCCACTACACACTACACACACACACTGCCTAGGCTAGCCACTACACACTACACACACACACTGCCTAGGCTAGCCACTACACACTACACACACACACACTGCCTAGGCTAGCCACTACACACTACACACACATACTGCCTAGGCTAGCCACCACACACACACACTGCCTAGGCTAGCCACTACACACTACACGCACACACTGCCTAGGCTAGCCACTACACACTACACACACTGCCTAGGCTAGCCACTACACACTACACACACACACTGCCTAGGCTAGCCACTACACACACACACTGCCTAGGCTAGCTACTACACACTACACACACTGCATAGGCTAGCCACTACACACTACACACACTGCCTAGGCTAGCCACTACACACTACACACACTGCCTAGGCTAGCCACTACACACTACACACACTGCCTAGGCTAGCCACTACACACTACACACACTGCCTAGGCTACCTACACACACTGCCTAGGCTAGCCACTACACACTACACACACTGCCTAGGCTACCCACTACACACTACACACACTGCCTAGGCTAGCCACTACACACTACACACACACACTGCCTAGGCTAGCCACTACACACACTGCCTAGGCTAGCCACTACACACTACACACACTGCCTAGGCTAGCCACTACACACTACACACACACACTGCCTAGGCTAGCCACTACACACACTGCCTAGGCTAGCCACTACACACACTGCCTAGGCTAGGCCATCACCAGGCGCTGGAGAGATGCGTGTACACATCAAACCATGGAACGAACACAAGTTTACCCGCTGCTCATTCGGTTTCAAGTTCATCTTCTTAACTCATTGAATGCCAAGCTGTTTTCGGAAGCTTTGTCCTAGAGTGCCAGCAATCTAGACCATTGTTGATGATTTTTGTACAGCCACAGCATATTCTGTGTTATAGCTATGAACACATACAATGGCTCATTTGAAAGGTGAGACTTTAAGCTCTCAGTGGGTGCAAACCGTGTATTTCTACACGCCTCTGTTCCTGAGAAATCCCAAGCTAAACAGTGGCTAGTTTTCATCAAAATCCCTGTTTTTTTTTCTAGAAATGGAGATATTGCGTCATTTATGACCTGAGAAGTGTTGCCTGCAAAGTGTCTGGGAAGAGATCTAACGAGACCTGCCACCTACAGTAGTGAGAAACCCACGAGACCTGCCACCTAGTGAGAAACCCACGGAGACCTGCCACCTAGTGATAAACCCACGGAGACCTGCCACCGAGTGAGAAACCCACGAGACCTGCCACCTAGTGAGAAACCCACGGAGACCTGCCACCTACAGTAGTGATAAACCCACGGAGACCTGCCACCGAGTGAGAAACCCACGGAGACCTGCCACCGAGTGAGAAACCCACGGAGACCTGCCACCGAGTGATAAACCCACGGAGACCTGCCACCGAGTGAGAAACCCACGGAGACCTGCCACCTAGTGATAAACCCACGAAAATAAATCACCTGATTTTGACCTGCCGTGCATGTCACTGATAGGCTAATCAGTGACTGATTCGAAACAAAGCGGCAACCATCAAAAGCCGAGTTAAGATCAAACGTCCAGATAAAATGTCCAGATCTTGCGTTTTCATGAGTTTTCGATCGTCATATATTTAATTTCCATTTATCACAGAGTTCCCAAAATCACATATAAGGTGT
>NC_055971.1:34362562-34365062 GCF_018492685.1 Alosa sapidissima | reverse complement strand
ATGCAAAATAATAGAATTTTAATCATATGATAAAATATGTGATTAATTGTGATTAACTATAGGAATTCAGCGATTAATTGTGATTAAAAATTTTAATCGTTTGACAGCACTAATATACACACACACACACACACGCACATATACACACACACACACACACACACCAGAAAAACAAAACATGTGTATGTGTATGTGTAAATGTGTGTGTATGTGCATGGGTGCATGGGTGCATGTGTGTGTGTGTGTGTGTGTGTGTGTGTGTGTGTGTGAGTGTGTGTGTGCGCGCACCTCTTGTCTGTGTGTGTCGAGGATGGAGATGTAGTTTGGTCTGCTCTGGTTGGGATAAGACAACAGGACGTCATAGGACACAATCTCCACTCCATCCAAGCCAAACTCCGCCCAGTCGTCACGGATACGCTCCGCCAGACGGAGGTTCTGCTTCGTCCCCGCCAGGTGAGGTAGTCGAGAGAAGTCTCTACACACACACACACACACACACACACACACACACATTAACACTTACACATATACACACACACATGAGGTAGTCGAGAGAAGTCTCTACACACACACACACACACACATTAACACTTACACATATATACACACACATGAGGTAGTCGAGAGAAGTCTCTACACACACACACACACACACACATTAACACTTACACATATATACACACACATGAGGTAGTCGAGAGAAGTCTCTACACACACACACACACACACACACACACACACACACACACACACACACATTAACACTTATACATATACACACACACATGGGGTAGTCGAGAGAAGTCTCTACACACACACACACACACACACACATTAACACTTACACATATATACACACACATGAGGTAGTCGAGAGAAGTCTCTACACACACACACACACACACACACACACACATGAGGTAGTCGAGAGAAGTCTCTACACACACACACACACACACACACACATTAACACTTACACATATACACACACACATGAGGTAGTCGAGAGAAGTCTCTACACACACACACACACACACACACACACATTAACACTTACACATATATACACACACATGAGGTAGTCGAGAGAAGTCTCTACACACACACACACACACACACACACACACACACACACACACATTAACACTTACACATATATATACACACACATGAGGTAGTCGAGAGAAGTCCCTACACACACACACACACATTAACACTTACACATATATACACACACATGAGGTAGTCGAGAGAAGTCTCTACACACACACACACACACATTAACACTTACACAAATATACACACACATGAGGTAGTCGAGAGAAGTCTCTACACACACACACACACACACACATTAACACTTACACATATATACACACACATGAGGTAGTCGAGAGAAGTCCCTACACACACACACACACACACACACACACACACACACATTAACACTTACACAAATATACACATACATGAGGTAGTCGAGAGAAGTCTCTACACACACACACATTAACACTTACACATGTGTACACACAAACATGAGGTAGTCGAGAGAAGTCTCTACACACACACACACACACACACATTAACACTTACACATATATACACACACATGAGGTAGTCGAGAGCAGTCTCTACACACACACACACAAATTTACACTTACACATATGTACACACAAACATGAGGTAGTCGAGAGCAGTCTCTACACACACACACACACACACACATTTACACTTACACATATGTACACACACATGAGGTAGGCGAGGGAAGTCCCTACACACACACACACATTTACACTTACACATATGTACACACACATGAGGTAGACGAGAGAAGTCTCTATACACACACACACACACACACACACAACACACACACACACATTAACACTTACACATGTGAGGTAGGCGAGAGAAGTCTCTCCACACACACACCCCACACTTACATCCTCTCCTAACACTACTAACAACCCAACACACCCCACACTACTAACAACCCAACACACCCCACACTAACAACCCAACACACCCCAAACTACTAAGAACCCAACACACCCCACACTACTAACAACCCAACACACCCCACACTGAAGTGTTCGCACCACGGCCTGATCAAGGGCGCGGGAAGGAGGGTGCTGAGGGTGCTGCAGCACCCCCTACTGGCAGGAGCTGGATTTTTACATAATATTATATATATTTTTAAATAATTACTAATTCGCTGTCTGACAATATTTATATTTTTGTATGTGAAATGATGAGTCAAATAGCAAAAAAGGGTTATGGATAGGTTCGAATATAGGCTACTAAAAATTAACAGTTATAGAGATCAACATGAACGTGAGTCAGTGACGTGAGTCATGTCCGAGCGAGCGGGCTGAGGCTAGTTGACTGGAACGTTAGTTCAGTGATGAAGTTCATGGGGCTTTGTCTTTCGCTGCCTGTATCTGTTGCCTCTGCAGAGAGGTCGTTCTCCACACTCAGGCGGCTGAAAACCTGGTT
>NC_055971.1:34292562-34357562 GCF_018492685.1 Alosa sapidissima | reverse complement strand
ACTTATCTGCTTTTTATACGTATTTAAAACTTTAAAACGTATCTGCTCTTTATATGTATTTAAATATATGTAAAGTAAAGTTTGTACTAGGGTTGGGCCGATGGGTGATCGCAGCAACCATCGTGATGCCACGCCCCCACAAGCCAGACATGTAGTAATTCTACAGACCCTGCTTTAGGTTACAGCCCTGATGCGCCAAATGCACTCTTCTCCACCATGTTAAAGGAAACAATTTCTTCCAATAGTTTGATGATCAGAAGACCTCCGTCCTTCACTGTTGGCTTGTATTTCGTGCATTTGGTTAAAGCCCCAGACAGCAGCGGAGTGGTAATTACAATGTCAATTACAATGTGCCCATTATTTTTTTATTGATGTCATTACCTACAACACTATGTCATTAGCAGAACAGCATGTCATAACTATGTTAACTAATGTAGTAAAAGTACTTTAGAAATGAAGAGTTTGGTTCCAAAACACTACACAATTGTGTTCATAAGATTATGAACCCATGTTAAAGTTTACTAAAAATAGGAATAAAGAAATCATATTTTGGAAATGGATCTCAATGCCTTAGTTTTAAAAACATGAGGAAAAATCCAACCTTTTAGGACACCAATTGTCTTTGTAAATGAATAATGTATCGTAAATAAATAAATGTTCTTCCTTAAAATATAGGGAACATAAGTAATGTTAAATTCCTATAGGCTATAATACTATGCATCCTGATAAAGTTTCCTTGGCCTTTGGAATTTAAAAAAAATAGCCCCAAATCATCACATTTGGCATGGTTTTATTTAAGTTAGCCTAATAGCTGGTTTGATTTGCATTGAGAGATGATCTTATGGAAAGTACCCATGCCAATCTCTAGGTATGGTGAAGGGTATGTATATGTATATATATTTACATCAAAGTATGGAAACTTGGTCTTGGCATAATTTAAACAAAATTATTCCTAATTTTATTTATCACATTTTAAAGATGGCAAAACCGCCCCCAACCTATTGTGTTCTCTGAATATGTGTGTGTGTGAGAGAGATGTTGTTATGTATGGTCCAAAATCCGTGACCACTGGCATCTGCCATATCTGTGGCACATCGACATAGTAGGCCTACATCACAGACTAGCCTCGGCTACCTCATCGATCTGTCTGTTGTCATTCAACTCCACGAATGCCCCCGAACCAAGCCCCCAGCCCATGCACCACAAACTAGTTTCTCGCGGTGCAAAGAACTCTCCACGCGGATAGCAAACAAATACGGTAAGCACAATCACTCGATTTCGCTCACACACACACACACACACACAAACACACACAATCAGAGAAATGTAGCCTACCTATGATGAAGCCTGTGAGAAAAATCGCAGCTAAAACGACGAAGCGACAGATGATCCATCCGACGTGACCACTCTCGCGACCCATGTTCACAACCCTCGAGCTCTGTCGTAAGTCTGAAGAGGTGTCCGAGATCGGAATGTGGGACGGGATGAGGGGGCGATACCATGCACGCGCGCGCAGACACACACACACACACACAAGCAATAAAAAGCAGAGGAGAGAAGGGAACAGGTTTTGAAAAAATTCCCCTGAGCTGTGAAGTACTGATCTCGGCAAATCAAGAAATGAGTATAAACAGTTATCATTTTGTAGGTGCCACCCAGAAAAAAAAATGAAAAAAATATTTGTCTTGCTTTTCCAGATCTACTTAGCTGTAATAATATATTTTTATTTTTCAAATGACTCGCACATTTTTATTTTACGAACCTCATAAAAAAAACAAGGGTAAAAAAATAAGGGTGGCAGAATTTAGCATTTTCTTACTTGACTAAACTAAACACTAGACTACTGTACATCTCAATAATGCCTTTAGTCACATGCTTCAAATTTAGTGCTAATGTTGGACTTAATGTAGGACTGATGTGATTTCGGAGGTCAAAGGTCAAAATTCAAGGTCACTGTAGGCTATGTCAACATTATGTCCAATGCTTGTGAATTAGATACCTCAAGGATGCCTCAAGGTACATGGTTTAAAGTTAGTATGAATGTTGAAGTAGACTCGAAGATGATCTGATAAGATTTTAGTGGTAAAAGTCAAGGTCCAAGGCCACTGTAACCATGAAAGGCCCATTCTTGTGAATGCTAGCTATATCTCAAGAATATACATATAGAATATAGGGAATGTTTTGGGGAATTGCATTTAGTTGCATAAATTAGCATTTTTGGGACATTAGTCAACTATTGAAGTTAATCTCAAATTTCTATCATGTACAATGTTTGAATTTACAGTTCATTCATGCAGTAGTGACCTCAGTCAGCTTAACTGTTTGGTTGAGCATGTTTTTTTAAAAATATATTTTTTTATCAGATTATGTAGCCAATATATATTTTTCTATGGAAATGAATATGTGTGTTCTATGAATTCATGCGCTTATGTTTTTCAACCATGCACACTGAAATGATGTGGCCAAAACATTGTAAGGCTACCTTTTTTACTTTAAGCAACACGGTTGCACGCACACTATTTGTTTATCCAGCACCGGCGTTGTCCACAGACAAGGTAGAGTATGAACCTGTATTTACAGTTAAATCATCTTAATTTAATCTATATGAAACGGGGGTGTTCAGAATGTCTAGTGCTTTTCGTATGTTCGTGAATGCGGGTAAAATAGAAGAGATTCATATGAAGGCTTAAAACGCTTCAGATGTAACGTCACTTGATGTCAAAGTGACGGCAAAATTAAATGCTAGCTGGAAGTGGTCTACACTCTCCGCCTGCCCCCTTGGTGACACGGCACTTTCATGACAAATGAACTTTAACCCAACTCTAATTAACCCAGACCTAACCCTAATTAACCCAGACCCGTAATAGTTCTGGAGGACTTCAACCACTGCAATCTGTTTGACGAGCTCCCAAACTACACTCAACAGGTGACATGTCCGACAAGAGGAGATACAGTGGGCATTGCTTCGATTTGGCCAGCTTCCCTCGCAGTCCGTGCGCGGGATCACACGACTTTAATTTGTATTTTTCCAGTGACGCTGCAACGACGCTGCAACAACCCAAACAACCGGCAGATGTCTCTTGTGAGCAGGGTGTCTCGCAAAAAGAAATGGAGCCTGGAAAACCCTACCAGACTACACAGAATGACAGCGATTAACAAATTGCACTTGTTGCTGTTTACCAATAAATACTATATATTTTTGCAAACAACAAAAACAGAAAGGATGGAGACAGCAAAGCTAGAGATTGGGCAGGAACAAGGTCAATTGGTAGATATACTTGTCAAAACGTTAGGAGCTGGATGTGGATGCATGAAGCACAATTATGCTTTAGGCTACTAATGTTAAGCATTTACGCTGTTTAACGTTACATGGTATACTAAAAGTAAGCCAAAGGTAAATGTAGCCTTTTTAGGGCTGTGTAAAGTTGTTCAAAAAACTGTAATATAGGCTTTTAGGCGTGAATCAACCTTCCGACGTTAATGGGGACGATGTTGACATTTTCCCGTATTTTAGGTAAGAAACCCGGGGCATCTCCCTTATTTTCAATGTTCAATGTTGACAGCTATGGAACGAAAGAGAACGTAATATGGCGCCAGAAATCACATTCCCTCTAGAACCTTTGCTAGTGCCTAGATGTCCCTCAGTCTCCATTGAGTCTCTACGAAAGCGGCAGCGCGAGGCCTTTATCTTGCTACTCTGCAAGAAAGAAGGAAATGAGGGGTAAACGTGGTGTGCAGAGAGGGGTGCCCGAAGTGTGAAGACGGAGACTGAGAAACAAAACACACGTTCGACTTCTCCTTAAATAACTCTTGAACGGTTTTGTTCAGAGCTATACATGCAACTGTATTTGACAAAGGACAGATGTATGTTGCTAGTGACAAAATATTAACTTTCAGTGTTTTACGATGTCTTTGTCATGGGGAAGTGTTTTTCCCCATGCATTTATTCTAGGCTACTGTCAGTGACTGCCGCGAGTGAAGCGGGTTCTATGTTGCGTTCATTTCAGTGACTGACGCGAGAGAAGCGGGGTCTGTGTTGTGTTGCGTTGCGTTCATTTATTTTCATTGGGCATACCCTGCCGTGCCGTCCACAGCTCTTCAGTTCCGACAAAGCCGAAATTACTCCTTTCGAAACAGTGAGTGCAGGCTGCGCGTTTGTATGGTTATATTGCTTGACGGGGGGATCCCAAGCAGCTTTCAGCCATAAGGCTACTTTGAGAACATTTCCTAATTCACCCGAACAAATCACACCTTCCCACCTCTGTGACAGCTTAAAAGAAGTCGAGAGGACTCCTAACTCACAGACCTATTCACAAACCAGTTTTTGTGGCATTTCGCCATGTTTTGAAATCCTATGCGGCTACAGGAGCTTCCAATTGTGAGGAAGCAATTTTGCATTGTAGGCATAACTAACATGCAATAACGCCACCAACAACAACCAAAACTAGGCTACTCATTGTCAACATGTAAATTAAATTAAAATGTTCTCTTTTGCAAGGCATAGGCATAGTAACAGATTAATTTAATAATGTTACAAAGATACTACATCAATCCGTATGTTTCATTAGGCTACTTATTTTGCCTTACTCTTGATTAATTTAGGCTAGGCCTTTTTATTCAGTTATTCATCATCTTCCGTCCTTGTCATCGTAAGGGTGTTTGGAATCATTCCCGCGTTACAATCATCAGCAAATCAAGGTGGTCACTTCAGTCAAGCTCGTGCATGAGTAATAACGTCATCCATAGCAACGAAGACTCACTCTTAGTCAAAGATTCTAGAGCGCTCCGCTCCAGAATCTTTGTTCTTAGTTTAGGAGTTGTCATTTTTCCTTACTAAGAGTAGGTCTGAAAGGCTTTGTGAATAACTTAATAAGAGAAACTTCTAGCTAAAATATTTTATTGCTATTTAGGAGTAGCCTACTCCTAGTGGTAAGATAAAAGGCTTTGTGAATATGGCCCCTGGTGTCTAACCCAATGCATAGCCCATTTACACAAAATAATGGTTGAATATTACTGATGATCATTGTTATTTAAGAACATGCAGTGCGCGTAGGGCACCAAAAGCATCATACCGCATATTGTGGCGGGTCTGTTATTTAACCTACTTACTGTAGGCTGCGCAAACCACAGGCCTTTATTTTGGGCAAGCCTGCATTCAAGGCCTTCTGTTGAAGAATTTTATATAACAGTAATCCTCCTGCCCCCGATAACACAGCTGTGGATAGTGTGGAGTGTTCAAGTAATAACACAATCCAATGTGTGTCTCAATTGTCCCCGCTGACCACCTCACACATTTCTCTAGATTTTGCAACGACCTTACATGACACAATGCCATAAAATATGCCAGTTTTTAGGACACAGAATAATGTTTGTAATGATACCAGTTAGGCCTACGTTTAACAGTAACATAAGTGTAATGAGCTATTCATTGTTGAAGGTGCATGGTGAAGTGAAATTCTTACTTTGGAAAACAAACATTTGCCAATATCAATGGATGGGGGATAGGCCTACTTGTTTATTTTTATTTTTACGTAGCCTACAATGGCCAGTTCAGACAAAGCCGAAATTACTCCTTTTGAAACAATGAGTGAGCAGGCCGCACATTTGTATGGTTAGCCTATATTGCTTGACTTAAATCCCAGAGAGTAGGCTACCGCACCCCACAGTGATGGGCCTAGCGGTCTTACGCGTTCAGTGTAGGGTATAAACAAGTTGAGAATTTAGCGGTGTCACGTCACGAAGCTTGGGATAATGTGGTACAGTTACTACAGTAACAGTATTTTATTTTACTTCTTATGGAATATTTTTTTTTTTTTCACTTTTATAAAGGCTTTGTTTGAATGCTGTTGGAACAAATAGTAGTTGATTATAAAGGCAACTTTCTGTTGCAATATTCTGTGTGTTCTGGACTGCAGGTAACTTGTTAAGCCAGTGGTTCTCAAACTTTTTCTTTCATTCCCCACTTTGATCAAGGGGGCATTGACTGATGATAGTGGAGATAACGTGTTATCCCGAGGCCTTTGCAAGTCAGCATCTCCGACGGTAGTCTACCCTATTAAAAATAGTTTTCGATGTCCCAAACGGAGAGCCATACTTTATTGTTTTTAACAATCTCTATGCTACTCACCAAAATGTAGGCATGGGAACATGATGAAGTAGGCTATCCAACTGTCGTGTGTTAAATTATTGTGATTACGAGCCAGTGGTTTTCAAACATTATGCGCGACTCGGACATCTAACGAAATGCAACAGGCTCATATCGTCCTCTCTCTTCCTCGTCCCAGAGTAAGAAACTTAAATCTGTGAAGCCGAAGTCCAACATCGTGAAAGTATGGTCCACAGATGCTATCGATACGCTGAAAGGCTGCTTTGAATGCACCGACTGGGACATCTTTAAAAACATGTGTGTCAGCCTAGACGAGTGCACAGAGGCTGTGACGTCATACGTCCGGTTTTGAGTAGATGACTGCATTGGGACCAAATGCATCAAGTCATATGGCAATGGTAAACCCTGGTTCACCAAAGAGGTTGCTGCACTCTGCAGGAAAAAAAGATCTACATTTAAGAAAAGAAACAAGGAGGAGTATAAGACTGCCAAGCATAAGTACTTCCTGCGGAAACTCAGGCGAGCAAGTGCTCCACCAGCCATCATGACCACATTCTACCGAGGCACCATCGAGAGCATCCTCTCCAGCTGTATCGCTGTGTGGGGCGGAAGCTGCACTGAATACAACAGGAAAGCCCTGCAGCGCATAGTGAACACAGCTGGAAGGATTATTGGTGCTTCACTCCCCTCCCTGAAGGACATTTACACCACCCACCTCACCCGCAAGGCGACCAAAATTGTGAGTGATGCAAGTCACCCCGCTCACAATCTGTTTGATCTACTGCCCTCTGGGAAGAGGTACAGAAGCCTGCGCTCCCGCACTACCAGACTCACCAACAGCTTCATACACCAAGCCGTAAGGATGCTGAACTCTCTCCCTCCTCTCCCCCCTCCACCCTCAGCTACATAACATCCTGGACATTGGAGCCAAAATGGCCGCCTGCACTACTCCACTTGCACACTTGCACACTTGCACACTTGTACACTTTACAACTGGTGTTGTTGTCCTGAAAACACAACACTTCTGCTGCTCTTACATAACTGCACCACTATGCCACTTTCTTCTTACTTAGGTCAAACAGAACTACCCAAGCCTTTTATTGGCCTGAATTTGCACTAGTATTTTTATTGACTGTCTATGCACAATTTCAACCACATTTTGCTGCTCTTATTTTTTCATTATTATATGTGCCCTCTTATTTACTTATTTACTTACTTTTTTGTTTACTTGAATGTCATGTTTGTCTGTGGACCTAAATTGGTAAAATATGTCTTGTCTTCACCGTGGGATAGTGAGAAACGTAATTTCGATCTCTTTGTATGTCTGGAACATGTGAAGAAATTGACAATAAAGCTGACTTTGACTTTGACATAAACTTTGTCTGCTATCAGAAAACTAAAGCTGATTATGCGTTGAAACTGGAGCATCAACTGGTCACCAACAATTCCAGGTTTCCAGTCTGGAAAATTCTGAAGGAGATGGCCAATTTCAATAGAGGGCCTACTTCACCACCAGATGAGGACCCTGAGCTTCCTGATAGACTCAATGCATTGATGTCCGGTTTGAGGACAATCAGTCACCAGCAGTCTTCCCCTCTCCTCCCACCTCCCCCTCTCCTCCCTTTGTCATCCAGGAGGCAGAGGTGTGCAAACTACTAAAAAACAGAAGACCAGGAAAGCAGCAGGACCAGATCAGCTTTCCCCAGCTGTTTTCATACACTGTGCAGGTCAACTGGCACCTGTCTTCACTGACATTTTCAACACTTCTCTGCAGTAGTGTGTAGTTCCACAGTGTTTTAACCCTTAAACAGGCAACGTGCACCAGGAGTTACATACTTTTTTAACATCCTGTGGGGGGCATTTCTTAAAAAAATTCCAAATCAAGTTATGATTGATCAAAAGTCCTGTCTGTTATCAGTCTGTAGGTCACATGTCTTGGTTCAGGTGGTTTGTCATCATGTAGTTAGCTTGGTCAGAAATCAAAATGGCCACCAGCGGTAGCGCACATGCTAACCAAGTGGTGAGTAATTACATATAAATCATAGTTATTTTCAATAAATCAATCATATTAACTCATATAACTGATTATGACTATTGTCTAAATATATTGATAAAGAAAAAAAAAGCCCAACTGTGTTTGTGGAGTTAGTTTAGTAACTTTGAAATGTATGTATCCCCCAGGATACGTTGCCAGATTAGGGTATAAAATTTGGTCTGGGTATTCTGTGAAGTATTGAAAATGTAGTTTCAAACAGGAAGATATGCTAATATACACTGCAAAAAGAGATGTTATCATGTATAGGTATGTACATTATGACAGTACAACCATATATTGCCCTTCAGGGTATCACAGTTAGCTCATTTTATGGCAACCGAAAGGCGAATAGAACAGCGAGAGAATGAGCGTGATGGAGGAGATCCCTGAACACGCTTCACTAGTGATGAAGATGAGGATAATCAGGTAGAATTGAGATCCCTGAACACTCTTCACTAGTGATGAAGATGAGGATAATCAGGTAGAATTGAGATCCCTGAACACTCTTCAGGCATAGGCACTAGTGATGAAGATGAGGATAATCAGGTAGAATTGAGAGTTACAACTAGAGACTGTGAATAGTTCTGCTGAGGAGGAGGAGGAGGAAGAAGAGGCGATGGAACAAATGCCTAAAAAAGCTAAGAAATTTAGGTGACAGTGCTTAAATTGAGGGACATTTGGGCATATTTACTGAAGTGAGCAGGCCAACCAGCTTAACCAATGAACAGTCCCTTATAGAACTCAACAGTCACCACCCACCTCCCTAAGGAGTCAGGTACTGGATGTAAGTTCCCCATTAATTTCCCCATTTGATGTCTGGAAAAATCTGTATAAAGTGTTTTAGGTCTGGCCTTAGGCTGACCAGCTATGGTGTGAATCGTGATCGTGCAACATTTAATTTTGTGCAAAACAAAAACTAATAGAAAAACAACAAAAATACATTATTATACATATGTTTACAATATGTATACATTTAATTTCCAATCAAAAAAACTACTAATCCCATGATCAGCTATTGCGAATAATGCATTTTCCAATGGTAGCCAACCTAATGATAGTTTAACACACTTATTTTTGACTGTAAGACAAGATGACTTACTCCACAGTTTACATTAAGCCATTTCCACTTCAAGGTAAGCAAAACAGTTTTCACTGGATGGCCACACATAGACCTGTGAAGATCTATATGAGCATATATAATCGCTTGATCATGCCATAGCTGATTTTAACCTTAGACTGTATAAAATAGGTTTTAGGTCTACATTGGATGGTTACAATTTTATGACTTATAATCCAGTTCTCAAAGGAGAATGTGAATTAGATTATTACTTCCGAAACCTGAGTGGGCTGTGACTGTTAAGGTCTTGGTATGGATGGCTCCCTGCAAAGTTCCCTTGTTATACACATAGCATAACACTGTTTGAGTATGTACAGGCTTTATTGTGCTGCCATTTTGGTAAATCAAAAAGAAAAGCCAAATGAATGTACACAAATACTGACAAATTGTCAAGTTATTTCATTTAATAACTTTCTGTGTACTTCTGCTAAAACATTTAATAACTTTCTGTGTACTTCTGCTAAAACATTTAATAACTTTCTGTGCACTTCTGCTAAAACATTTAATAACTTTCTGTGTACTTCTGCTAAAACATTTAATAACTTTCTGTGCACTTCTGCTAAAACATTTAATAACTTTCTGTGTACTTCTGCTAAAACATTTAATATCTTTGTGTGCACTTCTGCTAAAACATTTAATAACTTTCTGTGTACTTCTGCTAAAACATTTAATATCTTTGTGTGTACTTCTGCGAACACATTTAATAACTTTCTGTGCACTTCTGCTAAAACATTTAATATCTTTGTGTGCACTTCTGCTAAAACATTTAATATCTTTGTGTGCACTTCTGCTAAAACATTTAATATCTTTGTGTGCACTTCTGCTAAAACATTTAATATCTTTGTGTGCACTTCTGCGAACACATTTAATATCTTTGTGTGCACTTCTGCTAAAACATTTAATATCTTTGTGTGCACTTCTGCGAACACATTTAATATCTTTGTGTGCACTTCTGCTAAAACATTTAATATCTTTGTGTGCACTTCTGCGAACACATTTAATATCTTTGTGTGCACTTCTGCGAACACATTTAATATCTTTGTGTGCACTTCTGCGAACACATTTAATATCTTTGTGTGCACTTCTGCGAACACATTTAATATCTTTGTGTGCACTTCTGCTAAAACATTTAATATCTTTGTGTGCACTTCTGCGAACACATTTAATATCTTTGTGTGCACTTCTGCGAACACATTTAATATCTTTGTGTGCACTTCTGCGAACACATTTAATATCTTTGTGTGCACTTCTGCGAACATAGATGAGATGTCATCTCCATAATACAGTAGAATTTGATCAAAATAATATGAAATCCATTTAAAAAATAGTATTTATGTCATAAATGATGAAGGAAAGCAAGATTTTATCAGTTATATGTATCAAATGAGAAATGGAAAAGTTCACCAATTTGATTATTTTTATACCTTAGGGCAACGTATCCCAGGAGATACAACTCATAAAATCCAAAATATTTAAAAAATGAGACAGAATGTAACATAAAATGATTTTTTACTACTATTTTTTCACTCTTGCCTGTTTAAGGGTTAAAGCCTTAACCATCATTCCGGTCCCGAAGACAACAAAAACAACTGGGCTCAACGACTTCAGGCCCGTTGCCCTCACTTCAGTGGCTATGAAGGTGTTTGAACGTGTGCTACTCTGCCATCTGCAAATCACAGTATCACTGCTGATGGATCCCTACCTGTTTGCTTACCAGTCTAACAGATCTGTGGAAGATGCCATCAACCTAGAAGTTCACTCTATACTGGAACACCTGGAGTCAAGCAACACCTATGCACGCATGATGTTCATTGACTTTAGCTCTGCCTTTAACACCATTGATCCACTCATCCTCTTCTCTAGGTTACAAGCCATGAACATCAACTCAGCTCTGTGTCACTGGATACTGGACTTCCTGAGGAATAGAATTGAATCAGTCAAGGTTAACAATACAACATGATAGTGAGCCTATGGTAATGACCACATTTTAGGGTTGGAGGTGACAAGAGTGATGTTAAATGGTGTCGTGGTTCATTGGTTACAACTAACATTTTGTAGATGAGTGGTCATACCATGGTTGGCTGACTTCCCCAACGACCAAGAGTGCATGAAAAGATGGATGACAATGGTCAGCCGTCAAAACATGCAAATGACAGGGACCAGCAACAATCAAAAACTACCTTACAAAAAAGTACCCTTACATTGAAGATGACAGTAGATGCGAATAAGGCAACTTAAAATGGAGAAGAGAGCAGAGAGGGCTCTTGGACAGCAAAAAAGAATGAATTTGGCACTAAGAAAGAGGAACAATTTAGTTAATCAGAAGTTCAAACAAATGTTTAACAGAGACCAAATGACAGCCCTTGGACAGGAAAAGAAGAGAGGAATACAGTGGGGAGAGGAGACAATTAAAAAAGCAAATTCCACTGCCTAACATCTGCACGCTGCAAAGGAGGATGCAACATGTAAAGCTGGAGCCGGGAGTTTTTGGGGGAAGTGTTCGAGATGCTGAGGATGAAGGCAGAGGGGCAAGTGCTTAACATCACAGTGTTTATGCTGGCTGGAGCTACAACACGGTGGAAACACGTCGTGCTTACCACTACAGCGGCAATTCCACCTTGGTGCAGTTTACCGGCCCATCATCATAATAATAATAATAATAATAATAAGCTTTATTTGTATAGCACCTTTCATACACAGAATGCAGCTCAAAGTGCTTTACATTTGAAGCATATAACACAATAATAGTCAGTCAGTCATTATCAATCACTTTTCTTTGCTGTTTATGATCTACTCAGCAACATATCAAAAATATAAATGACGTCATAAGACTGGCAGCCTTAACCCTCTTACCCCCCATAAGCACGCCATATGGCAACTGTGGCAAGGAAAAACTCCCATATTCCAGGAAGAAACCTTGAGCAGAACCTGACTTAATAGGGGGAGCCCATCTGCTTCTGGCTGGCTGCGCCCTCCAATAGTAGCAGATGTAGAATAATCTGAAGATGTAGTCTACAGGATAAGATGAGTTAACTAAAAGCTTTCCTGTACAGGTATGTTTTCAGATCTTTTTTAAAAATATTTACTGAACTCGCCTGCTTGATGTACAGAGGCAGGGTGTTCCATAGTTTGGGGGCATAATGGATAAACGCAGCTTCTCCACTTTGTTTGTGGAGCACTTTGGGTACGATTAAAAGATTAGAATTGGATGATCTAAGTTTCCTTTGTGGTTGATAAGATATTAAAAGCTCAGAGATATATGAAGGTGCTATGCCATTCAGAGCTTTGTAAGTAATTAACATAACCTTAAAATCAATTCTATAGGAAATAGGGAGCCAGTGCAGTTCAGCCAACACAGGGGTGATGTGTTCTCTCTTCTTAGTCTTAGTTAAAAGTCTAGCCGCAGAGTTCTGTATGAGTGCCAATTTCTTTAGATGTTTTTTGGGAAGACCAGTGAAAAGTGCATTGCAGTAGTCTAACCTGCTAGTGATAAAGGCGTGAATTAGTTTTTCTGCATCTTGTTGAGTTAAAAAGGGCCGCACTTTGGCAATGTTTCTCAAGTGGAAATAGGCTGTCTGAGTAACTTTACTGATATGGGGCTTAAAACTTAACTCTGCATCTAAGATGACACCGAGGCTTGTTACTTTTGGTTTGACCTGGTGTGCCAAGTTCCCCAGATTACTAAGAATAATATCTCGCTTTAGTTTTGGTCCAACCAGAAGTACTTGTCATCATTTAGTTTCAAAAAGTTTTTGCTCATCCACTGATTAATGGAGGTTAGGCATGCAGTGAGGGAGCAAAGGCCATCTGGGTTAGTTGGCTACACAGAAATATACAATTGGGTATCATCTGCGTAGCTGTGGAAGTTTACATTATGCTGACTTATGACGTTTCCCAATGGAAGCATATATAGAGAAAATAGCAGGGGACCAAGGCAGCTCCCCTGGGCCACACCAAAAGGCAAGTCATGTTTTTCAGATACATGATCTCCTAGACTGATATAAAAATCTCTGCCAGTAATGTAGGTTTGAAACCAGTTTAGAGCATTATCAGAGAGACCCACCCACTTCGCAAGGCGGTGAATTAGGATGCTATGATCAATGGTGTCAAATGCCGCACTCAAATCCAGAAGAATAAGGATTGAGACTTTGTTTGAGTCGGTAGCTAGTCTGAGATCATTGACTATTTTTACTAGAGCCGTTTCTGTGCTGTGATTTGATCTAAAACCTGATTGGAATTTTTCAAGGATACTGTTTTCGTTGAGGAAGGTATTTAACTGATTACAAACAACTTTTTCAAGTACTTTGCTCAAAAACGATAGATTTGATATAGGCCTGTAGTTGCTCAGATTTGTATGGTCAAGATTTGACTTTTTAAGTAAAGGTTTCACAACAGCGGTTTTAAAAGCAGTTGGAAATATACCTGTTTCTAATGAGGTATTTATTACCTTGAGAAAAAAGGGAGCTAAGCTATCATATACTTTTTTGAGGAATGTAGTAGGGATTGGATCTAAAACACATGTTGAGGAGCCGGTTTGAGTTATAATTTTACCAAGCTCAGATTGAGTAATAGTGCTAAAGGACCTTAATTTTGGGGGGCTGTTTTTGGGTGTACTATCAAACATATTACTTGTGTTACCAATAGCCTCCCTTATAGAAATGACTTTGTTTTTGAAGAAGTCTGCAAATTCTTCGCATCTTAGAGAGGATGCCTGACTGAGTGTATCAAAAGGTGTTTGATGCAATAGCCTATCAATGGTAGAGAACAACACCCTAGAGTTTCCACTGTTTTCAGCAATTACCTTAGAGAAGTGGTTCCTCCTCTCATTCCGAATAGCTCTATTATAATTTGCAATTTTTTCTTTTAGAATGGCACGGTGAACCTGTAACTTAGTTTTTCTCCATGTTCTCTCAGCTTTCCTACATGATCTTTTTAGATCATGGATATTTTCGTTCATCCAAGGTGTCAGTTTGCTGCAGGGCCTTTTTTTAGTCTTTAAGGGTGCCACTCTGTCAAGCAGAGCGCCTAATTCACGATTGAGAGCCTCTACCATTTGATCAATGGGATGATGTAAAATATCTAAATTTATGGAGTCTATAAGAGCTATGAACTGCTGTTCTGCTCTAATGTCCAAGAGTCGCGATTTGATTGCAATTTCGGGATGAATTTTTGGAGTATGTAGTACTATATTAAAAGATACACAATGATGATCAGACATACTTATATCATTTACTGATAAGTCTGTGACTTCTATCCCTCTAGAAATGACTAGATCGAGGGTGTTGCCAAGGTTGTGGGTGGGTCCTGTAACATGCTGCTTTAGCTCTAAACTGTCCAACACATTAAGGAACTTACTGGCTTTAGCATCAGTTGTCTTATTGACATGAATATTGAAGTCGCCATTTACAATTATCCGATCATAGCTAGTGATGATGAGCGACATAAGTTCAGAAAACTGGTCGAGAAAGCCAGTCCATAGTTTAGGAGGGCGGTATAAGGTTAATAGAAGTACAGCTGGGTCAGCCTTCAGAGTGAGGGCAATATACTCAAAGGAAGCGAATTCGCCAAAGTTGACTCGTGTGCAACTATATTTGTTTGAGAGAATGGAGGCAATTCCACCACCTCGTTTGCCTTGTCTAATTGAGTGGAAGAAATTATAATTTGGGGGACAAGTCTCAACAAGAACAGCTTCGCTGTCTGAAGTCAGCCAGGTTTCAACAAGAAACAGAAAATCCAATTTTTTTTCACTAATAAAATCATTGATTGCAAAGGTTTTGGTAGTAAGTGCACCTATATTTAGTAAACCCATGTTAGCTGAAAATGCCTCTGGCTTTTGAGGAATATGCTGAGGTATGGAAAGAATATTTGTTAGGTTTCTAGTTTTAAATTTGTCTTTTCTTTTTACTATACGTTGGGTAGAAATCAACGTTGGAATAGAACTATAAGCATAAGTCATGCTATTGCATGACGCAGCTTGATCTATGGTAGTAGTATTGTATGTTACCCTGCAGAAAACATTCTCAGACTCATCCACATGTATAATGCCATTCGAATCAATACCTGGGGGGCGTGAATCTGTAATATTTTCTACAGAATGTCAATGCCTCAGTGTGGACGCTATGTTGTCAGAGAGTAGCCTGGCTCCATGTTGGTTTGGGTGGAGACCATCACGCTTCAGCATACTGGGCCTCTCCTATATCATAGTCAGCATTGTTGAAGCGGCGGCGTCTGTAGGGCTTCACGTGCTTAATATCACCACAGACATGGGGAGCCCCAATTGAGCAATGTGGAAGTCCTTTGGGGTGACCTATGATCCAGCATCCTGTTGAGCAATGTGGAAGTCATTTGGGGTGACCTATGATCCAGCATCCTGTTGAGCAATGTGGAAGTCATTTGGGGTGACCTATGATCCAGCATCCTGTTGAGCAATGTGGAAGTCCTTTGGGGTGACCTATGATCCAGCATCCTGTTGAGCAATGTGGAAGTCCTTTGGGGTGACCTTTGACCATGGACCATGTCCTTCCAAGAGGGCATGGCACTTAAGCACAGAGGTGTCCTAGAGCCTAGCCATTTCGAGAAAATGAAGGTGAGTTCAGCAATGCACATATTGAGCAAATCAACAAGTGCTGCCCTGAGGTACATGGTAGAGGAGGAGCGCAGACCAGAGTCCTACCTTACAACGGCATGGTTATTGGAGAAGATGGACCACTGCTTTGACCTCATGTCGTCCCGCAATGTTGTCACTGCCCTCAGTCACTTCAAGAAGAGTATGAAAAGGCCATCAGCTTCCTCCGCGACTCGATCCATCTTTTTTCAGGGGCTGAAGATCGGTCCCCAGGGCAGCTGGAAACCAGTCCAGACAGGACTGGTGATGGCCACAACGACGATACTGGAGGTCCAGCAAGATCTGTTGAGACAAGGGCACAAATTTGTCCTTACAAGCCGGTTCACTCAGGACTGCCTAGAAAATACTTTTTCTTGCATACATCTACCACCTGGCAGGATACATAGCGAAGAGGGTCATCGGCTTCTCGCTCTGTGAGGAGTGCCAGTGTGTAACCAACACCACAAGTGAGAGAGCTGTTTTACTACAGTTAGAAGGATTTAAAAGGGGTGCATTATGCCGGCCATCCGATGAGCTGTTCACTCTCCTGCAGCACGTGGAGCAGCTGTTCCGTTCCAAGACGAGTGATTCCCTTATGGAATCCTCCATTGTAGTGGAACAGCTGGAAAGAGAGGCCATGAGTCTGGACAGCAACCTTCCCTCGTGCCATGAGCTGAAAAAAAAAATCCTTTCAACAGCCGTTGAAAGCCATGGCAGCCGTGGCCTACTGGTTAGCGCTTCGGACTTGTAACCGGAGGGTTGCCGGTTCAAACCCCGACTAGTAGGCATGGCTGAAGTGCCCTTGAGCACCTAACCCCGCACTGCTCCCCGAGCGCCACTGTTGTTGCAGGCAGCTCACTGCGCCGGGATTAGTGTGTGCTTCACCTCACTGTGAGTTCACAGTGTGCTGAGTGTTTCACTAATTCACAGATTGGGATAAATGCAGAGACCAAATTTCCCTCACGGGATTAAAAGAGTATATATACTTATATATAGGTTAAGGATTCAATCAAAATGCATCGTGGCTGAGAGGAAGGTAAACAGCCGTAACAAGGGGTACCTTGCCAAGAGGGCGATTTCCACACAGTAGACTTCCTCACCAGGTCATACCATCTAGGCCAGGGTCCCCAACCTTTTATGTACCATGGACCGGTTTGATTCCCATTTTTTTTTTCATGGACCGGTTGGGGTGGGGGGGTTCGTGGGTTCCATGTTCCGTGTTGTGCATGCATTACTTGAAAAGAACTAGCTCCAGTTATGTATGAACAGTGTGAAGGTAACGAACTCTTATGTGAAAAACGTGAACTTGAAGAAGTAAAAAAATTGAACAATATGAACTATGAAAATTGAACAACTTGAAGCTACATCTATCATGTGTGAACATGCTTAACAAAATATGGTAACAAAACATGGGAACTAAACGTGCATTACGAATATAATCAGTGGGAGCCCTGTGCTTGTTTCCCTGCAACAAGAAGGTTCCATCTGGGGGTGATAGAAGACAGTGACACCCTCAGTGTGTTGTCCAGTCGATTGCGCAATTTGGTCTTAGTTGCAGTCATTGCCAAAAACCTGGCCTCGCATAGATACGTGGTGGGAAATGGTAGCAACGTTTTGAATATCTCGGGATATTCTGCTTTGGTTTTCATCCAAAAACCCGCCAGAGAGGTTTCCTCCTAGCCTACACACTCTTAAGACCACCGTCATTTGCAATTTTGATCAACTGCTTTTCCTCCTGCGCTGACAAGTTAGGACTATTCGGGATATTGACAAATGGGTTGCGGACCCACTCATTGCTTTGCCGTGGATCTTTGGAGGATGGGAAGTAACGCTCAAACTCATTTGAAAGCGCAACACGGTGATCGCGCACCAGCTGCGAGAGAAAGGGCCCTGCCTCAGTCTCTCCCAAAACCCCCACTACTGTTTGGAACATATCAAATTCTATACACCCCGATCCACTCGTCGTACCCACAAATCAAGCTTGGCTTTAAATGCAGCGACTTTATCTGCCAGTTTAAAGACAGTCGTCATTCTCCCCTGCAGTGACAGGTTGAGGTCATTAAGCAACCCGAATATGTCACACAGGTAAGCGAGTTTTGACACCCAGCCCTCATCACTAAAATATGCAGCTAACGGTGACTTTTTTCCTGTAAGAAATCTCTGCAGTGGCTCTCGCAACTCAAACACTCTGGCCAGTGACCTGCAACCAACCAACTTGGATAGCGTACCACGGTGACCCATTCACCCTCTCTAACAACTGTGCCTCAATATCCTCTGACATATCATCAATTCACCTATGGACAGTGCTTGCAGAAAGCGGTACTTGAGCTATTTTTTTTGCTGCAGCCTCCCCAAGGAGTTCATTGCACATGCCTTTACCAGCAGGCAGAATTAACTCTTCCCCAATACATGGATTACTATGCAATGTCACGAAAACATGTGTGCGCAACCAAGAGGCAGAAAGCACCATAGAACAGCATAGAGCAATGCAAAAGAGCAAAAGAATAAAATGAGTTTTTGTGCTGAAAACTGCACCAATTCGAAATCACGATGGTTAGAGAATGTTAAATATGTTCAATATCCCTAACGGAATGCATGTCTTCGCCAAAAATGACAAAATACGATGTTATATTAATAATGCAAATGAATGTCAAACTTTGAAATATAGTCTGAAATGAGATGTTATTATCATTGAGACAACAGGGGTATACAAAAAATCCGATTGTAGCTTACAGCAGACTATTTAGATTTAGTTTATAACGTTGTGGACGGCCACCAAGCGTCTTCTGCCTCACGGCTGCGCGCGCATCTAGTTTTATTGGTAAACGGGAAACCCGTGTATAGTAAAGGGCTTCTTAGATTTAGCAATCCGACTAGCCACTATGAGGCTTTTAGCGCAGCCACGTTCACCGATGTGGTTGCTTTACACACTATTTTTTTGTCCTTCTTGCTCGCGTTTCTTATGCTCAAAGAACTCAAGGGGTTTGTCTTTAAGTGTAGGATGCTTGGACTAGATGTCGAATTAGCTTTGATGGTTTCATTGCTTCGTTTGACAACTTATCGCCAAATACCACACATAAAGGACTTGATGCATGCGAGTCACTGGTCTCTGCGAAACCATTAAATATGACTCGTCATATTTCGTATTGAACGACCCCTTCTTTTTCTTTGAGGTATCTGGCTCACCATCGTCAGTGGGTATTATTGCGAATGTGACATTATTGCGAATTAAATTGAGTTTATTTAGTTTGCATGCATTTTTTTTTAAACTCTTGTCGTAGGCTACGGCCCGGTTAGGAATGTCCCGCGGCCCGGTGGTTGGGGGCCGCTGATCTAGGCCACTGCCGAACACCTTACTGGTTGCCATGGATGTATTTGGCCTCTCCATTCCGACACACCGTCCGCAGTCTCCGCATTCGCCATCACCAGCCAGCTCAAGCAGTCATCGTCTCCAGCAGCAGTGTCCAGCTCAAGCAGTCATCATCTCCAGCAGCAGTGTCCAACTCAAAACATTCAGATCCCACTCTTCCCCCCTCTCCTCTGGTGTTCCCCAAGGTTCTGTCCTTGGACCCCTTCTGTTCATTATCTACCTTCTCCCTCTTGGCCATATTTTCCATAAACATAACATTCAGTTCCATTGCTATGCAGATGACACCCAGCTCTACCTATCCACTAAACCTACCACAATCCCTCCCTCCCATCTCTCTATCCAACTGTCTTCAGGAAATTAGATCCTGGTTTTCCCTAAACTTTCTCAAGCTCAACAGTGACAAAACTGAACTCCTCCTTATTGGCACCAAATCCATCCTCTCTAAAATAAATGACTTCTCCATCTCCATCGACAATTCATCTGTGTCCCCCTCACCCCAGGTAAAGAGTCTGGGTGTCATCCTAGATAGCACTTTGTCATTCCAGTCCCACATCAATGACATCACTCGGTCGGCATATTTCCATCTACCGAACCCAACAGGCATTTTCATTTTTATGTCCGAACCCGACCCAAGCCCGACGCAGATGATGCCTCAGTTATTCCCATGCTAGTGATTAAACGTTCACGTTTGTGGATAGTCTTTTTAGCCCATTAAACGGAACACACAACAAATTGTCTACAGAATCAGATGAGCGTGCACGCACGCAGGTCACACACAGCGCACATTAACACAAGAGGCCCAAGCAAGCATAGCCTATTGAAATAGAATTCTTGTCTTACCATTGACGAAAAGTCGTGAAATGAACTGCAACAGTCTTTGAAACTACAGTGCCTCTGTCACTGATATGCAGCATTAATTGGTGCAACTCGAGGAAATCCTCATCCAGTTGAACGAGACGACCTTATAGCCTACCGGTAGCCTATGTCTTTACCACAGTATGCAACGCAAATAATCTTAAAATCTCCTGATAGGCTAACAACTTTTTTTAACGTCACCCAAGACTGTGCTTATGTGCATATGTGCATAACCATTTGTTTATGTAGTCGTGACAACGCGTGTGCATTTCAGGCTGCATGCCTGAAATGCGTTGTCACGATAAACAAATCTTGCACACAGGAAGAAAGCTATTAGGTCTTTTTTACATTTGACTTTATTCTCAAAAAACAAACGTTTGGATCATGTAAAGCAGACCTGTTGGTTACCCAACATAATAAGGAATTTTAAATGTAACGCTTCCAATGCATATCGCCCCTATGTGTCCGAACCCGGACCAAACCCGACAATTTCTAAATATTTGTCCGAACCCGACCCGACCCGTCGGGTCCCGTCGGGCTCGGGTCGGGTAGCCACACTCTAATGTCCATAACAACTTTCAAATCTCACCTAAAAACGCATCTTTTCAGACTCTCTCTCTACTCTCTTTCCTTTTTTTTCTTTCTCTTTCTCTCTTTCTTTTGCTCTTTTTTTATTAATAGTATTATCATGGTATTTTATTGCTTGTTTTCTCTGATTGCTTGTTTAATGGATTGAATGTTTTATTGTTGATTTTGTAAGGTGACCTTGGGTGTTCAGAAAGGCGCCCATAAATAAAATGCATTATTATTATTATTAACAAATTAAGTCACACTAATGTACTATGTCACACTATTGTACTATGTCACAATACTGTACTATGTGTCAGGGGTCATAGTGAGTGTGCTTGACCTTTTTGATGCCTCTTTTCAGGTTAGCCCTGGGTGAGCTATATGCCTGAGCATCACCTGATCTGAATGTGCTGTCTCGTGCCTTTAGCAGGAGTCTGACCTCACTGTTCAGCCATGGCTTCTGGTTAGGGAATGTGGTAATCCGTTTGGGGGTGATGACACTGTTGATGTTGGAGTTGATACAGTCCAGAATGGAGGAGGCGTATGAGTCAACGGAGGAGTCGTATGAGTCAACGGAGGAGTCGTATGAGTCAACGGAGGAGTCAACGGAGGAGTCAACGGAGGAGGAGTATGAGTCAACGGAGGAGGCGTATGAGTCAATGGAGGAGTCAACGGAGGAGTCAATGGAGGAGTCGTATGAGTCAGTGGAGGAGGCATATGAGTCACTGTCCGTGTAGGAGTCATGGGGGGCCAAACACTCTCCAGTCAGTGTTTCCAAAACGCTGCTGAAGTGCCAGACTTGGCTCTGGCTGGGCCACTAAAATAGGATCCTGCCAAGAGATGAAACAACTAACAACTATCATTCAGCATTTTACAGGGCGCACTTTGTACCTTGATTTAAACAACCTCGACAAATTGCTTTATGGGTCCTTTTCCAGGTAAGTCACACAGAGGCCACATGGCTGTTATTCTTCAACACGGGAAAAGCACAATTCAGATACGGGGAACGTACTGACCTCAGCAAATGAGTAAACAAACAGGGGAACGTACTGACCTCAGCAAATGAGTAAACAAGCAGGGGAACGTACTGACCAGCAAATGAGTAAACAAACAGGGGAACGTACTGACCAGCAAATGAGTAAACAAACAGGGGAACGTACTGACCAGCAAATGAGTAAACAAACAGGGGAACGTACTGACCAGCAAATGAGTAAACAAACAGGGGAACGTACTGACCAGCAAATGAGTAAACAAACAGGGGAACGTACTGACCTCAGCAAATGAGTAAACAAGCAGGGGAACGTACTGACCAGCAAATGAGTAAACAAACAGGGGAACGTACTGACCTCAGCAAATGAGTAAACAAGCAGGGGAACGTACTGACCAGCAAATGAGTAAACAAACAGGGGAACGTACTGACCTCAGCAAATGAGTAAACAAACAGGGGAACGTACTGACCTCAGCAAATGAGTAAACAAGCAGGGGAACGTACTGACCAGCAAATGAGTAAACAAACAGGGGAACGTACTGACCTCAGCAAATGAGTAAACAAACAGGGGAACGTACTGACCTCAGCAAATGAGTAAACAAACAGGGGAACGTACTGACCTCAGCAAATGAGTAAACAAACAGGGGAACGTACTGACCTCAGCAAATGAGTAAACAAGCAGGGGAACGTACTGACCTCAGCAAATGAGTAAACAAACAGGGGAACGTGAGACTACAAGCTACTCTAGTGTGACTGTGGGGGCAATTAACTAGCCTAGCCTACTTCATACAACTCAGATGACCTCTCTCTCTCTCTTTCACACACACACACACACGCACGAACATAACTCCCCAAACTTTCCTCACCATAAACGCTGCGCTAGGTTACTTCTGGACATTAGACTAGCCAATACTAAATGGCACACGGCTACCAGCTTATTTCAACAGGTCATTTTATTAGTAGCCCATCACACTGCTGTTATGAATGGAATGGTGGTTTCCGCCACGTAAAAGAAAAACAAACAAACAAACAAACAAATGCACAAGTCATTATTTAGACATATCATCTCATTATTTAGAGATAACGGCACGTCATGGAACTTGGTATGTGCTGCACGTACACGCCCCCTTTTAGGGGAAATATGGATTGAATGGAAACCTATGGAGCTGCATCAAGTGGGGAGCGAAAAGGGCTTGTACTTATAAAACCTTTGAACAAACGTGAATAAAAGGCACAAAATAAGGTTGGTGTGAGAGTTATCTGTGTGTTCATGGGATTAAGGTGACTATTATGTTCCTGTTTTTTGCTCTTTCCAGTTTACTAACAGGAGTGTCATGAACGTAGTCACAGTCAAGCTGCCCGTGGCTGACTGCATAAGTTCGGCAAGCTTAACTCTGCGTGTCATAATGTCAACTAAAGTCACACCTTAATTCTATCACTTGAGAAATCATTCCATTTTTCTCTTTATATGTATCTCTATATCTTTTTCATTTTCATCATTTTGTCCTCCCCCCACCCCGCACACTCTATACGCATGACGCTGTGGCCTTGTGCGCTAGTGTAACTCTATACGCATGACGCCGTGGCCTTGTGCGCTAGTGTAACTCTATACGCATGACGCTGTGGCCTTGTGCGCTAGTGTAACTCTATACGCATGACGCCGTGGCCTTGTGCGCTAGTGTAACTCTATACGCATGACGCCGTGGCCTTGTGCGCTAGTGTAACGGATGCCAGCTAGCATAGCTGTGCGTGTGGAATGTTAGTAAACCTCACTCCCTGATGCCTGCTTAGCTCGATTGTCAGCATCAAAAGAAGCCCAATTGGGCGATCTGGCAACACTGTACTGAATGGATGGCAGGGAAGCACAGCACACATGAATTTCTAAATGAAGAAGAGTAAATAAATTGCTTTTCAAACTGATAACAAGTTGACAATGGTAATTTATGCAAGCTTGTGTAGCCTAAATCAGACATACTTAGGCCTAGCCAAATGTATCCTGTAGATAAAGCAGGATATGAAATTTCCCAATATTTTGCCAGATTAATAGTTGTTTCAATGGCATTTCAATTGATATTAAACCTCAGTGGTTTAATATCAATTGAAATACCATTGAAATCATGTTGATCTTTAGTTTGGTTGTAATTTCAACATTGTCTCAATATTCATTTTAGTTGAAATACCAATGAAATCCCGTTGATCTGTAGTTAGAATTTCAACGTTGCTTCAATATTAATGAAGGGTGCAAAAGTGATGTAGAATCAATGTTGCAGTGTGACGTTGATTCAATGATTTAACGTTGACAAAGTAATGTTGATTTAACATAGATTCAATGACTAATTGTTATCTGGGTGCAGAATGAGCAGTCATCAACACCAACTGAAAGCCCCATTTTGCAGGTAGCCTATTGCATTCCATACAATTAGGCTTTCTATGAACTAAATTTTCCAAAGGCCAGCTTTCATGCTTGTGTCACAACTTCAGAACAGCAGGGTTGTGCATAATTCGAATTGCAATTCTGCTTCCTGTTTGCTACCTCAATTGAAATGCAAGTGAAATTAAAGAATTGAATTGGAATTTAAGAGTCAGTTTCAATTCAATTCTGGAATTTTGCACAAGCCTGCAGAACGGCTTGATGCACATGCTTCAAATTTGGTGTTAACATTTGTATGGACTCAATGTATGAAGTCTAGCCTGGCGAGCCAGACGCACATTAAAATGTAGGGTCTGGGAACTCACCGTTCGCAGTGCTCAGTCCGCGGGGCGGGATAATCAGTTGTCTTTCAAATTCCCTCTGCACGCAATAGGACGCAATAGGATATTTGTTTTCAAGTAGCAGGGAATTCAAGGCAAACCGTTGCAACTCTGCCATCAATCATTATGTTAAGCCCACCAAACGACTCTATACACGATTTCAATGACCTGATTAAGTTTCGATTTCTGGAGCTCACAAGCCAACGGAGAGTTGCTAGACTAGCCCTAGGGGCGCATCTAGATTTCTAGGCTAGATGAAGTCAAATGTCAAGGTCAAACCCAGCTTGAGTGTGATATCTCAAGAACGCCTTGACACACAAGGTTTTTTTGTACGAGGGCTTGTATGAACTCAAAGATTAAGTGATTCAATGTTTGTTTGTTTTTCAGGAATCTCCCAACCAACATTACATTTTGATTTCTTCCAGACATATTTCTACTTGTTAATATGTTCTGACAAAAGGACCCTGAACAAACTGATCAACATCTTGGGACAATGAGTGTCATCCACTCCACAGCACTATTGTTAAGCAGAAGAGCCTGATCAGCTGGAGACTTCCCTCACTGCCTTGCACAACAGACAGACTTAGGAAGTCATTCATCCCCAGGGCCATTGAACTGTTTAATGCTTTACTTAAGGAAAGAGGAGAAATAGACTTCTCCGCATAGTCTGTCTGCCTCTTCACCACCTCCAATGTCTTGAACTGTCTGTCCACTAGTCACTTTACATTTGTCTTCTGCCTCACTGTTTGCGTGCTGTATTAGCACATATGCACAATCCCTCCCTCCATGTCACATACCTTTCTTAATATAGTTATTTATATATAGATATATAGACTTTATTCTTGCACTGTTGCACTGTTTGACTTACTCATTTGCACCATCACCATGACTAGGGTTGGGTATCGTTTGGGTTTTATCCGATACCGGTGCTAAATCGATACTTTTAAAACGGTGCCTGAACCGGTACTTTGTTTTTAAAATGTTTTAAATTAAAATGGTCTAATGGTCTATCTCTGGGCCAAATAACTTTGGATTTGAACGCATCTACAGTCATGCAATACTCCCTTAAAATGTCAAGTATCTAGCATGAATTGTATAAATGTAATGACCCAAGGAACTTAATGATTATCAGACTAATGACCCTGTTTTTTAAGCCTCCATCTCAGAAAATAAAGTAGATACAAGCTTACACTTTTACACGGTAGTTGTTATTATAGCATTATTGACAAAGTATGAGGCAAATCCAAGATGGTCAGGAGGCATCTGTTGATTTGGCACCGAATGACCTGAATGTCTATGTATGAGTGAATGCATGGATGCTTTTGGAAGTAGGAATGAGTGTTTGTAAGGTATGTATGGGAGAACAGAAGAATGTAGGAAGGATGGCTTTTTTGCATAAAATATAGAGAATGGTCATTTGCAATTTGCAAAGCTCTTTGAGTAGCCCAAAGGTTTGCTGCACATTTGTCTTTTAATTGTTTTAACCCTGTGCTTGTTGTGTGTCTCTGTGGTAGCAGTCTCTCTTGCAGCAAATTCTCTCAGTGTCCAAAACAAATGTATTTCTCCTTGGAGAGACAAATAAAGATACTTTGACTTCTGAATTTGAAAATGTTTTGAGACGATCACAGGACAAACGGTGGAGACTATAGGCCTAATTGTTCATAAGACAGAAAACTGGCTAGGTGCCAGCCTAGATGGAGTAATTGACCTAGACACCAGCCTAGATGGAGTAATTGACCTGACACCATTCTGGAGATTAAGTGTCCTACTCTATAGAAGCTTGAGACACATGGTGGCAGTCTACTAAAAATGATTCAATGGATCAAATATGATGTCAAATTCATAGATGGAAGATATGTTCTAAGGGAAACTGCATCAGGATTAGGCTACTATTACCAGGTCCAAGTAGCAGCATTGTGCACACAAACAATGTGTAAGTGTCTGGTGTGGACCCCAAATGAACACATTATCTGGTGTGGACCCCAAATGAACACATTATCGTGGATGTGCCGTACAACCAAGAGTGGACAATGGAGAAAATCTGCCACCTAAAGAAGGTTTACTTTGAACATCTGCTACCAGCAGTAGCTACTAGAGTAGCACATGGAGTAATGACTCAAAACGTCATCTTTTGACATGAGTGACAAGTTCAAATGAACTGTAATTAATACTGTAACGTCTCGACTACAACCGAGTCTAAATCAAATAGATGGGCTGACCACTAAAGGCGAGGCAGCCAGTCCTGTCGGTCCATGGTGTCGATGGCTCAGGAGTGGCCTCAGAGTGGAAGCAAGTGAGTTTTTTATGTTTAGTTTGCGCCCCTAGTGGTTTCATACTGTACTGTACTTCTTAGCCAAAACTACTCTCTGCTGGGGAGAGATGGCTTTGAGGCAACTAGCAGAGATGGTTTCAATTCAATTTGAATTATACAAAATTACACATGGTTTAATTTGTTCGGTAACACTTTACTTGACAGTATCAACATAAGAGTGACATGACACTGTCATGAACACATGAAACTAGAAAATTAGGGGAACATACCTATGTTCCCCGCTTTGTATGGGAACGGGGAACATAGGACCCTTTTTTAAAACCCTAACAATAACCCTAACCCCGAGCAGGGTACATAGGACTCTTTTTTAAAACCCTAACCCCGAGCAGGGTACATAGGACCCTTTTTTAAAACCCTAACTCCGAGCAGGGTACATAGGACCCTTTTTTAAAACCCTAACCATAACCCTAACCCCGAGCAGGGTACATAGGGATGACCCCGTGATACGCTTTAAACCAATTACATCGCTCAGAGGCGCCTGCAGGAATTAATGCTATGGTACGCACACCCAGAACCCCCCATCCCCCCCCACCCCCCGCAAAAAAATGTTTCACTCGTGAACAATATTTGTCCGTTTTAGGTCAGTGCATTGGTCAGCAAAAAAGCCTACATAGCATAACAACATCCACATGCAATAATACAACGACAACGTTAATGACCTATTCATTTGGACAACTTGATACAGCCCTATACAGGCTAAAGTTACCTTTAGTTCTGTTCTAGCGTAACGCAGAGCTGCCAACTCTCACACATTGAGAGTGAGATTCATTCATTTGATTGGCTCAACACGCTTTTACACCAATCAAATGCGTGAGGGTTGGCAGCTCTGCGTAACGTGACGTCTGGCATTAGTGCAGTCTAACGTTCTGACAAGCACACCAATTGCCAACCTTGTTCTTGCCCATCTTGAATAACTCCTCTAGCTTTGCTGCCTCCATCCTTTCTGTTGTTTAAACTTGTGATATCCATGATGAGTATTGAGTTGAATTAGCTCAACATTGTGTGCTGATAACCATATATAGATAGCCGAGTAAAAGAAAACGACAAGTAGCCTATTGCATGCCTGCGTGCGTATTCTCTCTCCTGCTCAACCAAAATGTGTGCATGTTAATTTTGATAACATGTTCACTAACTTTACGTAATAGAAAATGGTAAATAGCCTGATGGCATGCAGCTAATGGGATACTGTGCATAGTTGGGAAGGTATGGTAGGCCAATTTGGTGTGAATACACACACACACAAGGGACATTTTCTCTCGCTGTTGAGTAGCCTGATGGTACGCACAGTGCGTACGGACGTACACCTGCAGGCGCGCCTGACATCGCTTACATGCTGCTAGGAAGCTAGTTGATACAAGTTTGATAACTAGCAAAATTGGTTAATTTCCAAAATAAAACCAGTCTGGTTATAAGCTCATGTCGTTGAGGTGGTCTTTCATCCTGTGGCTGACTGGTCGTTTGTAAACTCTTCCCAATTAATTGGACTTTCCCATGCAAGCTATTTAGCATTAGGCCTTATACTGAACTCTGCTGCATTTTTTCCCAAAGAACCATAAAAGTTTGTAGAAATTGTGTGACAGACTGGCCTGGCATTGCCTAAAGGCAAACTGAGCAGGCACGAGTAGGCTATGTTTTCTTGCACAGCTACTGAAGATGTAGGTATTTACAAGCATAAAAGACAAACATACAGCAATGTAAAGATGTAAAGCCCATAGTCAACACACTGGGAAGTGTGATGCATGTTTAGGTCTCATAGAGGACGTGCCAGGGAGAAGAGGTCTGGTCACTTGACATTATTTGACCGACCAGGGGTACGTTCCTAGAAAGTGTAGTTGGATTTTTTGTAAAATTCTCCCGTGTGAAAGCAGCTAAACTTATTCGTTTTTAACATGTGTGGACAAATTATCAAGACCCATCAAATCAATTGTAAATACACATTAGCGTATTCCGAAAGCAAATGAAAGCTCCGTGTTGGATCTAATCCAACAGACTGTTTAGATCCAACACGGAGCTTTATGCATAAACTGCAGGCGCTATCTGCTGATGCCCCCAACTTCATACTTGGTGACTTCAACCATTGTGCATTAGACAAAGTGCTTAGGTGCTTCTATAAATATCTACTAGAAAAGGGAAGACATTGGACCAGTGCTATGGCACAATTAAAGGTGCTTACAACTCTATCCCTCTCCCTCCTCTGGGCTCTGCTGACCACAGCTGTGTGCACCTTATTCCAGCCTACCGCACATGCTTACAAAGGGGGAAAGTGACCACCAGAACAGTTAAAGTGTGGACAGAGGAGGCTACACTTACTCTACAGGGGTGTCTGGACTGTACAGAGTGGGAAGAGTTTATCCAGTCATCCAGGGACATAAGTGAACTCACAGACGTCGTCAGCTCATGGGTGACTTACTGCGTGGACACTGTCATCCCCACTAAAGTTGTCAAAACCTACCCCAACAATAAGCCCTGGTTTACCAGACATCTTAAAGCCTTGCTAAACAAGAAAAAGCAGGCGTTTAAGCAAAACAACATTCTTGCGCAAAAAAATATTCAAAAGGAAATCAAACAGGAATTATGGAAGGCGAAGCGGGACTATAAACACAAAGTAGAGCTTAAATTGAGCAACAACAGCCTGGGCTCAGCATGGGACTCTGTCAGAACCATGGTTGGGCTAAATGACAAAACACAGAAAAAAGTGACTCTGAAGGGGTTCTCATCAGACTCAGCCCTAGCACAGGAGCTAAACCTGTTTTACTCAAGATTTGATAAATACAATTTTAAAAACGAAATTTCATCCATGAAACAAAACTTGTTAGCCTCCACCCAGACACCAGTGTGTTTTTCTCTACACAGTGTGGTAAGAACTTTCAGACACTGTAAAGCCAAAACAAGCCCTGGACCTGATAATATCTGTGGCCGAGTGCTGTCCTGCTGTGCAGAGCAACTAGGCCCAATTTTTAAACACATTTTTAATATGTCATTGCAGCTCCAAATGGTTCCTTATCTATGGAAGCAGTCTACGATAGTTCCCATAGTGAAAAAACACCCACCCAAAGTCTTTGAATGACTATAGGCCCATAGCCTTAACCTCACTAGTCATGAAGTCCTTTGAAAAACTAGTTAAAAAGGAAATTATTTTAAAGACTGATCGTCTCCTTGACCCCTTACAATTTGCATACCGATCCAATAGGGGGGTGCAGGATGCAACGATTACCCTGCTCAACTTCATTCTTAAACATCTTGAGGGCTCCAAGACTCATGCCAGGACACTGTTTGTGGACTTCTCATCAGCCTTCAACACCATACAGCCCCACCTACTGGTGCAGAAGTTACTTGATCGCTTTCAGCTAAACACCAGCATGTCTGGCTGGATCCTGGACTTCCTCACCAATATATCTCAGAGAGTACGAGTAAATGGCCACCAGTCTGGACTATCCTTTACATCCACAGGCTCTCCCCAGGGCTGTGTTCTTTCTCCTCTCCTCTACATCTTCTACACAGACGACTGTCGATCAGTAATGGACAGCTGTCATATTGTAAAGTTTGCAGATGACACAGTCATTGTGAGTCTGTTGAAGGACAATGAGACAACTCATGGCCCCATCATAGACTATTTTGTGAACTGGTGTCAGGAAGCCTTTCTGGAGCTTAATGTGACCAAGACTAAGGACATGTTAATTGATTTTAGACACAAAGACTGCAACCACACAAACACAAATATCAACGGGCAGGACATTGAGATAGTCCAGCAATACAAGTATCTGGGTTCCATTATTGACAACAAGCTAACTTTTACCCATAACACAGACATGTTGTGTAAAAAAGGTCAGCAGCGTCTATACTGTCTTAGGAAGCTGGCAAAGTTTAATGTAGATAAATCCCTGATGACTCTCTTCTATAGATCTTTCATTGAGTCCATACTTACCTTCTCAGCCATCTGTTGGTATGCCCTGCTCAATGTGAAACAGAAAAATGCCATTTCTAAAGTCCTTAAGGTGTGCAGTAGTCACTGGTGTCCAGCAGAGAAGTATGTCCATCTGTTGGTATGCCCTGCTCAATGTGAAACAGAAACATGCCATTTCTAAAGTCATTAAGGTGTGCAGTAGTCACTGGTGTCCAGCAGAGAAGTATGTCCATCTGTTGGTATGCCCTGCTCAATGTGAAACAGAAACATGCCATTTCTAAAGTCATTAAGGTGTGTAGTAGTCACTGGTGTCCAGCAGAGAAGTATGTCCATGCTGTATGAGGAACAGGCAATTAAGAAGCTGAATCCATCCTGTTAAATTATACCCACCCTCTGCACAGCGAATTTGAGATCTTACCCTCTGGTTCCCGTCTTAAATATCCATTAGCCCGAATCAACAGATACAAACACTCCTTCATACCATCTGCTGTTCAGTTACTGAACTCTAGGACACGGAGATAACCCTCTTCCCCATACACTTCTCTTTCTATTTATTATTTTTAATTCTGTGCTTCGACTTATCTTGTGGAAGCGTGTGTGTGTTTACACTTTAGAAGATCTTAAATGCACTGGTATAGAACACGTAGAGAGAGCCCATAGAGACGGAGATTTAGACAGGAAGCTTCTTCAGAGGGAGGCGTTCTGGATGTATCACCTACGTTCTATGTTACCAGATGGAATGAATGAAGACTTTGACTTGTCATCATTTCTGTGAAAACGTATCATTTTGAGTGTAGCATTTGTTGCTGTCTGCTATGCGATTATTATTGTCTGATTATGTACGATATGTTGTGTTGCACTTTGGAGACACCAAGCGTTCCGACTGATAAACGGTCGGTGAGGCCTGGGGGGTATTCCATCAACCTCGCTAATGAAGGCGGCGCTTAACAGAAATAGCCTGGCTTGAACTAGCGTAGACTTTCACTTGGGGCTGAAGCCGTTCCATTAACTCAAGTTAGCGGCATCTTGGCCTCGTTTATTCAAGCGAGGTTTAGTTCAGCTTCATCTCTGCTCGTGCACGAGGTAGAAAAGTAGACCAAAACAGTAGATTGACGAAAAGACGATATATGTCGTAAAATGAAGACAATACTAGATGATTTCTGTTCGATAGGCAAGCGCCATCTACAGGATTTTCATCGAAAGTCATCAAATTTAACATCGAGAGAAAAAAATTGATTGCCTACAGAAATTGGAGAATAGTGAAAGCATACATTTAAAACAACAATGCTAATGGTTTGAAATCAATTGCGAGTTTGATTGGCTTCACTCTTGAACTCATAGACTATAGCCTACAGTCTAGTTTCAAGTGTTTGAAATAAAATGATCTGAAATGCAATGGCTTTCAATTCAATTTATGCCTAGTTTTTGATCTGTGTAGCACACAGTTGATTTGACATTCATGAACAATCGTCAACACATGAAGCAGTTTTAATTATTAGCTGCCTAGGTTACAGAATAATTATCCTTTGGCTTGCATCAGATATAATATAGCCCACTGGCAAAGCTGTCACTGAACAGCCTACCAAATGTGCATGACCCTTTATCAGCAGTAGACATATGTCTTTCATCAAAGATTATAACTAAAAATGCCATTATCAAGGTGATAAACAATGTAGCCTTAATACTTCGTATGGGAAGCGAACCTGCGAACACGCAAGAATGTAATTCCTTTCCTATGCCGTCTCGCTGCACGTTACACCACCACCGAACGTAAGTGACGCAGAGTAGCACGATTCCTAGAACCACACACATGTGAAGTTAAAACATTTTTAATTGTATAATCTTCATACATTCTTTGGAGCTAGTGAATGTGTAAATCCATGCTTGGTGCACTGTCGGAAAAAAACATTTATTATAGGCCTACTTCTATTTTTGAAGTTGTAGGCTACAGGTGACGAGAGCACAGGTTGACGGAACCATCTTTTTGGACTTGTTTTCCGACTGATTGTTTTTTTTTGCAACAGCTTAATTTAGCTTGAAAGTTAACCTGCTACGGAGCAGGTTAGTTCTGTGGCATAAATTCCCATGGTTACCAAGCTGGGATTCACGTTAACCTCATTAATGGAACGGAATTCTCACTAAAATTAGCGAGACTTATCGAAATAAGCCAGGTTCGGCCTTTAGCGAGGTTGATGGAATACCCCCCTGATGTGTCGGAGCGCTTGTTGACTCCATTCAGAGCTAAAGAGGACATAGATGTCACTAATTGAGGCAACCTGCCTATTTAAAACTAGGAAGTAGCCATAGGGATGAAACAAACTGACGAAGGCCATCAGTTCGTTTACCCCTGTTGCTAATGGACTAAAAGCAAGAAAGAAAGATTTTTGGAGTGCGACCATTCTGTGATTTCCTTTGGGCCGGATCCGCATAAAAGCATTTAGATCCGCCTGTAGCGGACATACGGTATCTGACTGTGGGCCAGATCTGCACCTGATAGACGTTTCAGCTCTGCTAGCAATGCTGTTTTTATCACCGGTTTACAGATTTGTCCCAGGTCCGATTTCCTCAACTCAACCGGAAGTCAGGAGATGTGTTTAAAATACAAAACACTGATTTGTCTGCTATGTGTTTATTATTGTCTGATTATGTACGATATGTTGCGTTGCACTTTGGAGACACCAACTGATGAACGGCTGGTGGATCATAGAAAACCCTCGTAAGTGGGTGAATCCATCGTTATCGTTATCGGGAAACCAGGCCCTGGAGTGTAGTAATGGCTCCTTGAGTCTCTCTCTTGCCCCACCTACTTCTTAAGTGGGTAATTGGCAGCTTTGCTCCATAAAAAGGAAGCGAGACAGGCTATCCTGGGTTCTCCAGCATTTCGCCAAAATGAATGAGGGTGGAACGGTCGACTTATAACCTCAAAGCCACCCATTGGGGTACGCTTACCGAACGTTCGCCTACCCCATTGGTTATATCTCACAGTAGCAGGAAGTGGTTGACATCAGTACAAATTTTCAAATTCCCGAGACCTTAACCAAGAGGACTTGATTAAAGACATCAGAAATGTACTTAAAAACTGTAAAAATTAAGAATCATTTTCAATGTGGCAATTCACATCTGTTATGGAAAACCTTTTACATGCAGCTGTTTCTGAAACGACGAAACTCTTTGAGAACGCTCTGCAAGAAATGAAAGCAGAGTTGGTTCAGTCAAAATTGGTTACAGTGGCCTGAGAAAATGGCAGGACTCGAAGTTGTACACGAGACTCAGGTCGCTTTCAGATACTGCTCAGAAGCCGAACTTGTACACGGTTGGAATACCCGACTTGGATTTATTGTTACTGTTGCATTTTGGATTACGTTTCATAATATTGTTTACTTATGCTGCGTTCTATTTGTCTTGTAATCGGGACTTGCAGCTCGAGAGTGACCTCTCATCCGTGTTGAAAAACAAATAACCGCTGGTTGTTGCATTCTTTTTGGCACACAGCACGACGAGTCGGAGAAAAGATGGACGGCTCCAGAAAAGTCACTCTTAAAGAGTACAGAGAGCTACAATCCAAGTGTGTGATCTTCTCAACAGCTCTGCTCCATTCCCCACACACGCCTTAACCCTTTAGGCGCCAGAGGTTTTTTTCCGAAACGATCAATTTTGACATCTTCATTTCAAAAGGCTATATCTTAAAAGTGATAAGAGATAGAGACTTTCTGTAAATTAGAGAAATATTAAGGATGACCCAAAGTTTATGTAGAGATTAAATGTTTATATCTAATTTGCATATTATGACGTCATATGGTGGCGGCCATCTTGGATTATAGAATTTTCATGAAAAGTCGCATGTTTGAATGATAAAATGCACCACTTCTTTCCCCCCAAAATGTCCCTCACCTTCTGTATGCTATATTGCACAATACTGAATGCTCAGGTAAATAGTAAGTAGTGAACAAACTGTGTAAATCATTACTAATAAATGGCAGAAACAAACCAAATGCATGTAGCGGTAGACTGGCCTTTTGCTGTAGAGATTTTCCATTTACTACATACAGTAGGCACTCTGATTCCATGTATGGGCCACATATATATTATTCAGATGACACACAAACACAAGTAGACAAGACCTGTTTAGTTCAAAAGCTCATTTGCCACGGCAAGGCACAGATCAGGAGTGAGATGACGAGACAAGACAAGAGACAATGTTAGTATTTTTTTTCTTTTTGTTGATGTTTTTTTGTGTTTTTTTTTCTTAGCTGACAAAGACACACACATCACAAGGACATGAACACACAAAAAGGAACACATAGTGTACTGTATGTCCTAAATGATCAGGGAAGTAGATAGCAAATCAACAGTGTAAATCATTACTAAATGGCTGACATTTTTTTTTTTATGTAGCAGGCCTTTTGCTGTTGAGATAATGACTCCCTATCCCTATCCATACAGGGCCGGCATTCCCATCATCTTGTGATAGACTATGCATGACCTAATGTGTGTGTGTGTGGGAGAGGGAGAGAGCGTGTCACCACCTCCACCATGCGAGCAGCATGGCCAGATCTGCCTCGCGCACGCCGAGTGGAGAGAATTTGCGCAGCTCGGACTAGGCCTACTATCATTCTCATTGCGACTCCCCACACTGCCACTACGTTCCCCCCTAACTGTCCTATGAGCACTTCGACTTCGTCTAACATACCCAGTGGCATTAGACAAAGGCTCCACCACGTTACTGTCGCCGCGATTGTGGAGAGGCACACGTTCAGAAGACAGAAGCTAGCGCTATGGATATTAGGCTACCTCCAGCCTCGTTCGCCACACCACTAACACCCTGCTAACTTCCCGATGAACACTCCGAACCCGTGAAACATTATTCCCACCAGTGACATTGGGCAAACGATTCAACGTTTGTGCTTGGTGTAACCTAAACTATGGAGTAAACTCTCACTTTGTCCAGCTGCATCATTGCAAGGCAGGGACGCATCTGAAGCCTCACTAAACGAATCACCGTCATTTTCTGAAGGCAGATATTCCCCTTCAGAATCAGGGTCCGCGAATAGAAGACCCAACACTTCATTTCAGGTAAACTTTTTTGATGCCATTAGACGATAATCTAATGCAAATACTCGCTGACGTTGACAATATCGCTCTGACAAAGTGGCTCACACGCACACTAGCTCCGGTATTTCATGCACTGATTCAATGCGCTGTAGCTAGAAAGTTTTGTTTAAAGCGTGTCCTTTTTTCGACTCGGGGATGACGTATGACATGTCTGCCATCTAGTGGAGTGGAAGTCGAACGAAATATGACACCCTATTTGACTAAATCGGCCGTTTTATTCAGTGCCGCATCTTGTCGACTATAGTCGCCTGTGGCGCCTAGAGGGTTAAGACAAAAGGTGTTCTCTGTCCTTGCCCCTAGGCTTTGGAACAACCTCCCCCTTCAGATCAGGTCCAGCCAGTTTTAAAAAGTTAAAGAACAAGTTCGGTATTTTACACTTAAAGCCCTGTTTTCAGATAGTTTATGATTAAATAGAACGTTTAAGATTGAAATTTAGACACATGCTGCTGTCCTGAGAATTTTCGGTTTCTGTGGTAGCGCCCCCCCTCCATAACGCTGCATAGGTGCACTGGAACAATCCTTCATAAAACGCATTAAACTTTCGTTTACATAGACGTGAAACTCACCGAGTGGTCAGGGGTGTTCACTGATATGCTCACACAAAAATCGCTGCAAAAGATTCTTTCCAACAGGTTTTATCGTAGTTTTTGTGCAACTCCATTGACTTGTATTGGATGTGCTGTGAGGTACGGCATTACTCCGCTGCCGGAAACGGATATGGGATTGTTTGTATTCTTTCTGTAGTCTTATGCAGTCGCGGTATCGTAGGCTACTACGCTATCCAAATTATTGTCACGTCCAACCATGGCTAATGCTAAAATGCCTTGGAACTTGCACGATGTGAATGATGGCCTACGTGAATCATTACGTTTTCATCATGAAAGTTCCACCGCCAAAAAAATAGTAAACATACAAAATCATGTAGCCAAATTATTCATGTAGGCTAGGTTTAGGCTAATGATGTGAACATGACAGGTTATGGACATAACAAAAGTTCATTTTCCGCCTGTTACAAACGTTACGTTACAAAATCTCAACCTTACCCCAAGTTGTCGTCTGTCAACCTTACCCCAACTCTGTCGTCCCAGGAGGTAATGTGGGAACCGCTGTATTTCTCAGGCGAAAGAGCTTTTTGGGCGATTTCTTTCGACCTCCAGCGAAGTTCAGTAAAATGCAGACCGCAGAGACACGGTGATCAGCTTTCTGCAGATTCTCAACATGTGTGCTCACATCCAACTCCAGAAATTCCAGCCACAACTTTAGACTTTCTGGATCGTTGAAAGGAAGTCTGTGACAACTTTTTTTGCTATGAATTTTCCCGCAATTCGGAACTGCACAAAATCGCCTCATTTTTAGCTGTCTGTTGCAAAATACTTTAAGACAGCCATCTTCTGCTTCTTCTGTGTATTCAATGAAATGCCAGTGGTTTGCTTGTAATTTGCAAGACGGTGTAAGGTGCATTATCGCCACCAACTGGTCTGGAGTGTCTATTATTCAAGCTCTCAACGGAAGAATGTATGGGAGGCATTTGGAAAAATATCTCCACAGTTTTACAACGCATGGTAAAACACCTGTTGGAAAGCATCTTTTGCAGCGATTTTTGTGTGAGCATATCAGCCCTGACCACTTGGTGAGTTTCACGTCTTTCTAAACGAAAGTTTAATGCGTTTTAGGAAGGATTGTTCCAGTGCACCTATGCAGCGTTATGGAGGGGGGGGCGCTACCACAGAAACCAAAAATTCTCAGGACAGCAGCATGTGTCCAAATTTCAATCTTAAACGTTCTAATTAATCATAAACTATCGGCTTTAAGTGTAAAATACCGAACTTGTCCTTTAAAGACCCATCTTTTTTTACTAGCTTTTACTTCTAGTTAAGACTACGCCCCCTTTTGTCCTCCTAAGCCCACCCTTTCTGCTTCATCATCTAATCTCACTAGCTACTAATTTTATTCTTTATTATGACCGCCGCGCAACGAATATATAGGTTTAGTCAGATTTTTTTTTTTTTTCTTTTTCGCATGTCCAAATTTCCGTCAAGGATTCCCGGGACACTGAAAGACCGGGGTAGACGAAACTTGGTGGGCATGTAACCCCATATGGATAGCATGGAACCATCGTTTTTCGTTTTGATCTGTAGCCCCCCTGCTGGACTGCACCCCCTGAAAGGAGGGTAGGGCAGACACAGTTTTCTGTGAATATCTCGAGAACCGTAAGGTTTAGGAGGACCATTTTTTTTTGTATGTTGATCTCAAGGGGCCATGTCAACCCATTCCATAACCACGCATTTCATGTATAGCGCCACCTAGTTAAACACAAAAAAGTAAAAATGAGGTGTTGTAATCGCAGGTATCTGTGACCTAACATAGTCAAAACTGCACTAAATTGGAAGTGTAGGATCATTATGACACCCTCTGAATGCACGCCAAGTTTCGTGGAATTCCGTTCATGGGGGGGCCACACAATAAATTAATTTATGTTACTTTACACCAACTGGCCTGTAGGTGGCCGGAGACAGTTTTCTGTGAATATCTCGAGAACTGTAGGGCCTAGGAGGTCCACCTTTTTTTTGTATGTTGGTCTTAAGGGGGCATGTCAACCCATCCCATTACCACTTATTTCATGTATAGCGCCACCTAGTTAAAAATTAAAAAGCAAAAGATTTTGTGTTTTCATCACAATATATCTGGCTGACATGGTCAAAACTGCACGAAATTGAAAGTGTAGGATCATTATGACACCCTCCGAATGCATGCCAAGTTTTGTAAACTTTCGTTCATGGGGGGCCTTACAATAAAATAATTTATGTGTACATTTAGTGACCATACACCAACAAGGATTCCCGGGACACTGAAAGACCGGGGTACACGAAACTTGGTGGGCATGTAATCCCACATGGATAGCATGGAACCATCGTTTTTCGTTTTGATCTGTAGCCCCCCCGCTGTACTGGACCCCCCGAAAGGAGGGTAGGACAGACACAGTTTTCTGTGAATATCTTGAGAACCGTAGGGCCTAGGATGACCAATTTTTTCTGTATGTTTGCCTCCAGGGGTCATGTTAACCCATTCCATGTGCACACATGTGCATAAACAGATACACATGCACACACATACATTCACAGTAGTCATACGTATGACACATACTCACACAGTAGACATATGCACGCATGCATGCACATGCACAAACACACAAGCACACACATAAACATAAACGTGTACACGCACACATGCACACAATTCAAGAATTTCTCAGAATTATGAACAGGCAAGATGGGGGGTGGGGTTGTATAAAATGAATTTTACATGTGAAATCTATGAACTAATCATGTTTTGGTACTTGTTGTCTAGCAGATACCAGTGAGAATTGAGTGTGGATAATGCAATTTAGTGAGACAGTTAGAATCATATAGGCCTTTCAGCGTGATTTATTTTTGTGGAAAAAATGTGCTGGACTGGGCGGCGGTCATATTTTGTACCGCTCTGCGGTACATCTAGTTTTTTATTACATGTGTTTATTGCCTCACCTCATTTTACTGTGTTTTACCCCTTTAGCCTTACTGTTCTTTATTTTATGCTAACTGCGTTTTTACCCCTTGGCCTAACTAGGTCTATGTATTAAATGATATTTGATTGTTGTGCTAGCCCCCCCCCCTTTTATTTATTGATTTATTTTTATTGTGAGGCACTGAGTCTGTATACCCGACAAACACGGGACGTCCCCCGGACCTTATGCCGACATTCACGACGTCCCCGATTGGTCCCGAACGTCATGTTCTCTAGCGGACGTTCCGGTGACCTTATTGACGTCCGGAGCAAGTTATCGTTTGGTTATTGTGTGATGTCCGGTGCAGGACTTTTTGGGGACGTCACTGTCAGGTCCCTCGGATGACATTTGCATTTGGTAATTTCAAATACCTCCTAAGGACCCGACAATAACGTTATACCGGGGACATGGGGGGGACGTTTGTTTATTCACACATGGCAGCGGAGTTGAGAGCGCTCTGGCTACCGCCTGCAGGACGGAGACATCACATCCATGCACGACTTCACGTTACACGTCTGGGGATGACTAAAGTAGGCCTATCTATCTATCTATCTAGTCTCTAGCAGTAGCTGCATTAGCCTACCGTAGTCTAAGGCAACATATCATACAGTTTATGAAGTTGTGCGTCTATGATCAAAGTAGAACCATATGTCTACTTTGCAATGCTCATAGACGCAGAACTTCATAAACTGGGAAAAGGGTTGTTAACGTTAAACTCAAAATGTATGTGCTACATAATTCGGCATGTCTGCATAGGCTAGGCATAGGAATGTATAACATTACAAACTAGGGAAGGGATTTTATCAAAATGTTAGCTGATGTGATGCTTGGTGTAACGTTAGCAAAGTCGCTGTTCTTAGCTTCTAGCTTAGCCTACAATGCGCATTTCTTCAGATAACTGTAATTACGTGATGCATGTAACATGCTCTAAATAGGCAGTGGTTTATTTAACGTAGTCACGTACTTATTTTCAGAAACACACACACGGCCGAATTGGGACTGAACCGGCTTTTGGAGCTGAATACGATGCAATAAAACTAGAGAAATGTTAAAAACAGACCACGTAGCATCAGCAACAGAAGTGACTACTTAATTTGTAAAGCAAAATGATCTAGCTCTACATTGCAGAAGAATTAAGGATACTGCTTCTTCATGACTTGTTTAAATGTCATTGTAATTTATTTGACGCATGCTCGCGTTTCAAAGTGTAGGCCTAGCTGTCCCCGATGTTACAGCAGCTCCTTGTGGTAACAGCAAAGAGTGCACATATCCGATGAGATTTCTAACGAGGAGCAGAAGCTCTCTGCCTCACCAGAGCCTTACTGTTTATTAATAAAACAATGATATAGAATAGAAACATCTGGAATCTATTTATTTCATCTTAAAGTTGGCTATAAAGAGCATTCATAGCCTAGAGAAAACGATACATTTTTCTTTATCTGCAATGTTCCAGGAAGAAAGGCTTACATTTATAGGCTGTCCCTGTTTGATCACAGCAGGTCCAAGAAAACGAGTGGATATAACGTCAATGCATTCTAGTTATGTTTCATGTACTTTATTTCATGTTGAGTTTTGCTTCCCAGCATGCATTGCGATTCATTTAGTATTTTTGGCTATTATTAGTTTTTAATATTTTAAAACAATATGGTTTGAACAATTTATCTTAGGCTAGCCTAGGCCTACTCTGATGATGTTTTGAACAATATGCTACGGGATATGCCCATTAAAATGTCGTATTAGTTTATTAAGAAAATGACATACTAGATGTAAAAGCAGCACATCCTAGCCCGGTATAAATGTCCATGTCTACTCATCATTAGTGTAATGCATTCGGAGGACGTGATTTCATACATGCGTGAAAATATGAGGTGAGTGAAGTTGATTGTGTAGTTGTAGAATAAGTCATTAATGCGTGTTCATGTTCCGTCTACCTCTCTCCTAGCAACGCTGAGACTTAACAGGATGTAATACCGTACCAAATCGCGCTTTTTTTTTTACCATCCCGGAAATATAAACGTCGCACGCATAACGTCGCGGTGACCATTACAGGACGTCCTCTCAAAGTCTCGTGGACGTCTTTTAGACCTCCCGAACAGAGGTCCGCGGGACGTAAAGGGAACCCTACACAATGTCGAGGAGGTGACGTTCGCCAGGGGACCTTTAGGGGACGTCGCCAGGACTTTATCTACAACTACCCAGTAAACAAAATAATCTTTTTACTGGGTAGCACCTTGGGTCAACTGCTGTTGTTTGTTAAGTGTGCTATAGAAATAAAAATGACTTGACTTGTGTGGTTCATCGGGTAAATCTGCAAGAACAAGAAGATTGCAGAAAGCTCATGTTTCAGCTTATTTGATAGTGGTCTATGAAAATATTTTAACCGTTGTTTAATCAAACATTCCGTTGCTAACATTACAGCCTGGTAAACAAATGAATTTAACGTTAACATCACTGTCAACTGTCAATGTTTGCCTAACAGGTTTTATCTATGTGTAACATACGTTTTTAGATCTACCTAAGATGTTGAAAGAGATTAGTGGAACTTTATTCTGAACAAAGTTTTTTCTGTACTACATAGCTGTCAACATTGAGCATTGAAAATAAGGGAAATTTCCCGGGTTTCTTACCCAACGTTAGAAGGGTTGCAGTATTACTCTGTTTCGCAATTGCAAGCTCATGCATTGGTCAGCTGATAAAGTAGCCAACACAGTGTTTTATTCACGCCTAACAATAGCCCACTAATCTGGTCAAGCGACTTTAACGCGCCCGCAAAGCATTCCGGGAAGGCAACGCTGCATTTGAAAAAATGTTGCGCGTCACAAAGCTGGACAATGCCCATCTTAATGCAAATGAATTCATTGAACGTGACGCGACTATCCAATGAAAGCAAGAGGTTGTAGGTCCTTTGTTGTACCACAACGGATCCTGTGAAACTTTGGTTCCGCTTACAAGACAAATTAATGTTTTAATGATCTCTTGTCACAATGGCATAGACGGTTTATGTGGGAGCAGCAAGTAATTAATTTTCAGTTATAGTCCATTGGTTAAATAACAGTCATGAATGAGACGTTCAAAGCCTTGTGCTGCACTGCAGAATACAGAAGTGCACAGATTGAAAAATGTTTCTCCCCCATGAGGGTGCTTATTTTTAGCCTGAATCGCCAGGTTGCTAGCAGTGGAACATATTGGGGCGATGAGTAGGCTAATAAGAATCTCATCGTGTCACCGAATCAGGGGAGCCCTGAGCTTGTTTCCCCGCAATAAGACGCTCCTATCATGGGGTGATATGAGACAGCGACACCCGAAGTGTGTTCCTAATGTCACGTTTAAATGCACACCTAACAGACGGAATCATATTCAATAGGTGGTCCGATTTCTGCATACCGGTAATAGCCTGTAATAATATGTTTGTTACCAGAAAGCGTATTTTGCCAGGGGCTTCTGCGGAGGTAGCACACAGTCGGAAGGGGCACACAGTCTGTAAATATGGGGGCGACATATTGCTATTTCGCCTATAGGGCGCAGGATTGCCTTCCGCCGGCCCTGCCCGTGCTGCTCCCGTGCAAGTGAAACTCTCCTAGACGCGCATCTCGTCTGTGATTTGCCGGAACAGTTTGCTATGTTTTCATGGGCTAGGTTGTTTTTGATTGCGTTTTTTTTTTTATAGTGTATTCAGGACAGGAGAAGATGAGGAAGCGTCTACGTGACTCTGTGGTCATGGCCAGTATGGCTGCTTGTCTCTTACACGACATGTGATGTGTACATGTCCCCCTATTTAGAAAACGTGTCTAGGACTGTTGGAAAGAGAGTCATAGATGAGAACACCACTGCCCTTTTTGAGCAAGCGCTCTCCCGAAACCTACCTCAAATCTGTGACTCGGTAGATGACTTGATGAACAATTTCACGTCAAGGATGAGACAAATCATAGATGACATTGCTCCAATAAAAGTTAAAAAAGTCATAAACAAGCAAAGTGCTCCCTGGAGACAAAATCCAATGGTTAAACAAAAAAAAGGGAATGCAGGAAAGCCGAACGAAAATGGCGCAAATCCAAACTGCACATTGACCACCAAATTTATAAAAACATGCTAAGGCTGTATAATTATGAAATCTGCAAGGCAAGGGAGACCTTTTTCTCTGAGATTTTTAGCAGGATCATAAATAATGCCTGTGTGCTCTTCTCTACTGTTGAGAGGCTAACAAACCCTCCTACTGGCATAACACCGGAACTTCTCTCAGATCACAAATGCAAAGAGTTCGCAGCCTTTTTCAATAATAAAATTGAAAAAATAAGACTGAACATAACAACGCAGTTGCGAACAACTCATGTGTTGGAACTACCACCTGCCGAAAGAGGACCCATACACCAAATGTCAGAATTTAGTTCCATCAACCATGAGATTAAAACCGTTCAAAATCTTAGCTATGCTACCTCCCAACTGGATACCTTACCCAGTAGTCTTTTTAAATCTGTTATTCATCTCATGTCAACAGACGTACTTTGGATCATAAATACATCACTACAAACTGGTACCTTTCCCAGATCCCTAAAGTAAAGGGCCCTTACTCAAAAGCCCTTACTCAAAAAGAGTAATGTGGATCGCTCAGTACTGAGCAACTACAGACCAATATCAAATCTTCCTTTTATTGGAAAAATAATTGAAAAAACTGTTTTTAACCAATTGACTACTTTTTTATCATCACATAGCTATTTTGACGATTATCAATCTGGCTTCCGTACTAACCACAGCACAGAGACAGCTCTTGTAAAGGTGATAAATGACATCCGTCTGAACACAGATGCAGGTAAAACAACTGTCATGGTATTATTGGACCTCAGTGCAGCATTTGATACTGTCGACCACCAGATACTACTCCATCGACTGGAGCACTGGGTCGGTTTTTCAGGTGCTGTCATAAAATGGCTACAATCTTACTTACAAGGCAGGAGCTACTTTGTAGCCATAGAAAATTTCACCTCAAAACCAGCAACCCTGAATTGTGGTGTTCCTCAGGGATCAATCCTAGGCCCCTTATTGTTTAATCTTTACATGCTCCCACTCGGCCAGATTCTCAGGAAAAACTCAATGTGTTACCATAGCTATGCAGATGACACTCAAATTTACCTAGCTCTGTCTCCCAACGACTATGCACCCCTCGATTCTCACCAGATTAATACTTGGATGTCACAAAACTTTCTTCAATTAAACAAAGAAAAAAACGAGTTCATTATTTTTGGGAACAGAGAGCAAAGATCCAGGGTTGCTACTCTACTTGGCACAAATGGACTTCAGGTAAAGGATGCTGTAAGAAACCTTGGCATAATAATTGACAGTGACTTGAGTTTTAATAACCATGTAAAATCAGTCACTAAATCAGCATTTTTTCACCTGAAGAACATTGCAAAATTGAGGAACCTTATGTCAGAGAGTGACCTAGAAAAACGTATTCATGCTTTTATTTCAAGCAGGATAAACTACGGAAATGCACTTTTAACTGGGATTTCCAAAAAAACTATAAAGCAATTACAAACTATACAAAATGCAGCTGCTAGAGTGCCAACTAGAACTAAAATAAATGAGCACATCACCCCAATCCTGAGGTCCTTACACTGGCTTCCTGTCATCTATAGAATTGATTTTAAAGCTTTACTTCTTGTTTATAAAGCACTAAATGGCATTGGACTAAAATATATACATGACATGTTCATATAGCATACCCCAGCCAGATCACTGAGGTCTCAAACCAGGTTCAAACAACTGCCAAAACAAAACGTGGTGAGTCAGCCTTTAGTGTTTATGCAGCTAAACTACGGAACAAACTGCCAGAAGAGATTAAAAATGCTCCCACAGTTTCCATTTTTAAATCAAAACTAAAGACCACGCTCTTCAGTGATGCATATCATTAACATTGCTAATGTTTTCCTTTTAGTATGTATTCATTTATTTTATTTTTTATCTCCTTGTTCTTTTAATACATATGTGGTTTTATTGAATGTCTTTTATTGCTGTCATGTACTTTTTTACTATAAACTACACTGTTGTCTCCTCTTTGTAAAGCACATTGAACTGCTTGATGTAAGAAATGCGCTATACAAATAAAATTGCCTTGCCTTGCCATGTGTATTGCTGCTTCAGAGCAGCCAAATAGCTGCCCAAGGCAGGAAGATCACAATGAGGAGACTCATTTTCAGAGTTGAAAGCTAAGTCATGTATGTCATGATTGTAAAACAACAGTGGCTATCGGTACATCGTTGCCAAGCGCAGACCAGTACAGAAGGCATTAATACATTGTTGGGGAAGCTCACGCCTCTTTTCGTGTCAGACGGCAGCCCAGGCCGAAGCTGGAGCAGTGGTCATGCCTCTCATCGTGGAGACGCCTGGCGTGTGTGAGTGTGTGTGAGCGTGTGTGAGTGTAGAGACGCCTGGTGTGTGTGAGTGTGTGTGAGCGTGAAGACGCCTGGTGTGTGTGAGTGTGTGTGAGCGTGAAGACGCCTGGTGTGTGTGAGTGTGTGTGAGCGTAGAGACGCCTGGTGTGTGTGAGTGTGAAGACGCCTGGTGTGTGTGAGTGTGTGTGAGCGTAGAGACGCCTGGTGTGTGTGAGTGTGAAGACGCCTGGTGTGTGTGAGTGTGTGTGAGTGTGCGTGAAGACGCCTGGTGTGTGTGAGTGTGTGTGAGCGTGAAGACGCCTGGTGTGTGTGAGCGTTGAAGACGCCTGGTGTGTGTGAGTGTGTGTGAGTGTAGAGACGCCTGGTGTGTGTGAGTGTGAAGACGCCTGGTGTGTGTGAGCGTAGAGACGCCTGGTGTGTGTGAGTGTGAAGACGCCTGGTGTGTGTGAGTGTGGAGACGCCTGGTGTGTGTGAGTGTGAAGACGCCTGGTGTGTGTGAGTGTGTGTGAGTGTGAAGACGCCTGGTGTGTGTGAGTGTGTGTGAGTGTGAAGACGCCTGGTGTGTGTGAGTGTGTGTGAGCGTGGAGACGCCTGGTGTGTGTGAGCGTAGAGACACCTGGTGTGTGTGAGTGTAGAGACGCCTGGTGTGTGTGAGTGTGTGTGAGCGTAGAGACACCTGGTGTGTGTGAGTGTGTGTGAGCGTAGAGACACCTGGTGTGTGTGAGTGTGTGTGAGCGTGTGTGAGTGTAGAGACGCCTGGTGTGTGTGAGTGTGTGTGAGCGTAGAGACACCTGGTGTGTGTGAGTGTGTGTGAGCGTGTGTGAGTGTAGAGACGCCTGGTGTGTGTGAGTGTGTGTGAGTGTAGAGACGCCTGGTGTGTGTGAGTGTGGAGACGCCTGGTGTGTGTGAGCGTGTGTGAGTGTGGAAACGCCTGGTGTGTGTGAGCGTTTGCAGTCTGCCGTAGGCCTCGAGAAGCCTCAGGGGTCAAGCCAGAGGTCAGACGCCAGCCCAGACACATCTATGCTACATCCAGGGTTCTATGCTACATCCAGGGTTCTATGCTACATCATAAAATAGGGGCCACAATTGTCATGGTCGCTCTCATGGTCATTATCATTTTAAGGCGAGTGCAGCCCAAGCCGACGTCAAAGCACACCCTACTGTCTGTTGAGTGCTTTAGGGTCGCTTTGTGTGGCCTGTGTGTATGCAGACAAGAGGATCGACTATCAGAGCCAAACAGAAACAAACTGCAGTCATTCACGAGCCACAGTATAAGATCCCTTGGGATCAACTGGCCAATCACAATCAGGAACACAAATTATGCAAGTGATGAATACATTTTTGTGTCTGCAATTGAAAGAGTATATTTAAGTTGTGTTTAATCATCACCTCATTATAAAAAAAAACAGTTGTGTTTAATCATCACCTCATGATAAACAAACAGTTGTGTTTAATCATCACCTCATGATAAACAAACAGTTGTGTTTAATCATCACCTCATGATAAAAAAAACAGTTGTGTTTAATCATCACCTCATGATAAACAAACAGTTGTGTTTAATCATCACCTCGTGATAAACAAACAAGCCTGGACTCCAACACCTCCACTTTGGGCATCTGTAAGGATGTTTCACACATAAGTACAAACATTTTATATTTGTGTGTGAGTATCATATTCTATTGCAAGTTCATACCAGAAGTTCATTCTGTTAGTTTTGTAGCCATATCTGCCTACAGCTCTTTCTTGTTCCTCCGGCCTGTTGACTTTGGGAGACCCTCTCCAGATGTAGCCTCATCAGGTCCACCATGAAGAGTGTGTGCTCCTTTGTGAAGAACTGCTGCTTCCGCCTGGGCAAAGGGTGCATCAGGCCAGCTGCCTATAACACATAAAAAGCAATAATGTCAGTAAGCATGACATTATTAACACCCTATAACACATAAAAAGCAATATGTCAGTAAGCATGACATTATTAACTCATTGAATGCCAAGCAGTTTTCGGGAGCTTTGTCCTAGAGTGCCAGCAATCTAGACCATTGTTGATGATTTTTGTACAGCCACAGCATATTCTGTGTTATAGCTATGAACACATACAATAGCTCGATTAAAAGGTGAGACTTTAAGCTCTCAGTGGGTGCAAACCGTGTATTTCTACACGCCTCTGTTCCTGAGAAATCCCAAGCTAAACAGTAGCTAGTTTTCATCAAAATCGCTGTTTTTTTCTAGAAATGGAGATATAACGTCTTTCATGAATATGAAGTGTAATCAGCATAGTATGCTCTGGAGTCAGATTCATGTTGGGACATTTTCATTGGGATAAATGCAGAGACCAAATTTCCCTCACGGGATCAAAAGAGAGAGAATTACATTCAAAAACGTACCTTAATGCACCATAATTCATAAAGGAACAAAGTTAAAAAGAAAAACACATCAGATGGATTACATGAATAATTGACAAGGAAGTACAAGGTTATTCAACTGCTGTTTCTTTTCCAATAAATATAATGTGCTACATTAAATATTTCAGGCCACCAGATGGCGGCATGGCACTGCACTTTGGGCCTTTTTTTTGCAAGCAGAGAAATGGCGGCATCTGGTGGCCGTGCATCGCAATAGCGCCATGAAATATTTAATTAAACAGAAAATTACAGTAGAAATATTTGTGTAATCCATCTGATATATTGTGTTTATCTTTATAAACTTCGTTCCTTAATAAATTGTGATGTAATGTGAAGGTATGTTTTTGTATGTAATTACTCTGACATTCAACATTAAACAACCATAAATTTGAGCAAGCACAGTCCTTTTTCTTGGTGTCTGAGGAAGCATAAACACCGTCCTGGCAGTGGACCTATTGGATATTGGAACTATAAAAACACACTCTAAAACTAATATAAAAACACACTACACTCTAAAAACTCTAATATAAAAATACACTACACTCTAAAAACTCTAGTATAAAAAACTCTAATATAAAAACACACTACACTCTAAAAACTCTAGTATAAAAACACACTACACTCTAAAAACTCTAATATAAAAACACACTACACTCAAAAAACTCTAATATAAAAACACACTACACTCAAAAAACTCTAGTATAAAAACACACTACACTCTAAAAACTCTAATATAAAAACACACTACACTCAAAAAACTCTAGTATAAAAACACACTACACTCTAAAAACTCTAATATAAAAACACACTACACTATAAAAACTCTAGTATAAAAACACACTACACTCTAAAAACACTTTTTACACCCCTCACCCCCAGCAGGTCCACTTCCCTGAGAGGTATTTAATTGGCCTTCCCTGAGAGGTATTTAATTGGCCTTCCGGGGGCTGATTCGGACCTTTATCTTTTTCAATGTCTGTTGTTCATGGCCAAACCACCTGTATCACTTAATGGTTTTGTTAATTAGCCTGACAAATAAGCCTACAATCAATGAAGGTTATATCATCAATAAGCCCTTTCACATGACCACACTTGGATTTTTGGCTACTTGTCTACATTATACTTTACTCTCCTATTTGTCTATATTATTTATGCTGGTCTCTAGACCTTACTCTTGCACTGTTGGACTACTTTTTGCACCTTCCTTCACCATGACAATCACTCTCTTGAGCACCTTACCATGCACACATAACTAAAGGACTACTGTTGGACTACTTTTTGCACCTTCACCATGACACTCACTCTCTTGAGCACCTCACTATGCACACAAAACTACAGGCCCTGTCACTACAAGCGTCTCATGCTTGATCACCCTCAAGCACACTGGATTTTTTACATTTAATTTATATAGTATGTTTAGTATTTAGTTTTTCTTATCTCCTACTGTCTCTATTGTACAGGGGGGTTTTGTTATATGTTTATACTTATACTTATATTTACCATTTCTGCTGTAAGTGCATGTTGTGTGAGATGTCTGTATGCTACTGAGACCCCCTGAATTTCCCCTTGGAGATCAATAAAGCATCTATCTATCTATCTAGGACGTTCCAGTGCGAGCATTGCATGATCAGAAGGAGAATTGGGAAAGTCTTCTACTAGAAAAATCATCAAAGAGTTCACAATTATGAAGTAAAATCCAACACAAAGCCTCTGATAATGAACTGAACATTTTGGGGCTACGACAGCACCCACCGGTCAGACCCACGACAAAATACATTTTGGACTTCCATCTGACACCGAAGAGATGCCATTGAGATGGGTGGAGGAGCAGACCTTTAAAAAAAGACTAGGGCCAGCAAAAAACCCTTGAATCAAACCAGTGATGAGAAAATGAACAAAACATATGTTAGGATGAAACACAAGTTCATCAGACAGTTGTTGGATGTTGATTGGAGTAGAAGGATATTTTTTCAGGATCTTTTCGCTGATGGACCCACTTTGATCCTGGAGGGACAAACGGCTCTAGGATGACTATAACCACAAACACTGCAACAATGCAAATATTTACAGTTCAAATAGGGGCATTTCATGCAAACCGATTCATTACATTCCATGCAAACCGATGGTCAGCCCTGACTGATCCCGCCCTGGTTAGGGTTGGAGGTGTGAGAAGGGATGAGCCTGCAGTGGGAACAGACTCTTGTATGGTGCTAGGTCTCATTGAATTTCCCCTTGGGGATCAATAAAGTATCTATCTCATCCGTGAGATTGTGTTGTAGCATGGCTGTTGATGCTAATAGCTGATTGTGTTGTAGCATGGCTGTTGATGTTGATGCTAATAGCTGATTGTGGTGTAGCATGGCTGTTGATGCTAATAACTGATTGTGTTGTAGCATGGCTGTTGATGTTTATTGCTGATTGTGTTGTAGCATGGCTGTTGATGCTAATAGCTGATTGTGTTGTAGCATGGCTGTTGATGCTAATAACTGATTGTGTTGTAGCATGGCTGTTGATGTTTATTGCTGATTGTGTTGTAGCATGGCTGTTGATGCTAATAGCTGATTGTGTTGTAGCATGGCTGTTGATGTTTATTGCTGGTTGTGTTGTAGCATGGCTGTTGACGTTGATGCTGATTGTGTTGTAGCATGGCTGTTGATGTTGATGCTAATAGCTGATTGTGTTGTAGCATGGCTGTTGATGCTAATAGCTGATTGTGTTGTAGCATGGCTGTTGATGCCATAGACTGTATATATAGAACTGGACAGTGTGGTTGCATTCAGCAGTGTTCTATGGAATTGAAGCCGCCAAGGTGACGCCATCTTGGAAAATTTGCAACCAATTTGAAGTGCGGCTGCGCAGCAGAAGTTGAAGCATGCGCAGTGAAGAGGAGTCGCGGTCAGGCATGCCCACTCAGTTGCCACTCAGCGAGTTAAACACGCCCCTTGTCGAGTGAAACCCGCCCCCTTCTCCTTTCCACAACACAGGTCGATAATGAGGTCGACTTGGCGCCGAAGGCTAGCTGGCTGAATGAATTTAGCGGCTGTGAGTTAGCTAAACAGTACAAACAACAGTCTTCGGTTTGTTCTTGTCTGGTAAGTTTTGTGTATCAACTGAAAAGTTTTTTTGTCTATTGTTGTTCTTAAATACATCTAAGAGAGCGTATTATGTTGATTACAGACTGTGAGAAATTAGTATGGTGAATACTAATCAGCTAACAACAGAAATACGGACAGCGAATTACATGCTAACGTTAGCAGCTACATTAACGTTACTGTAAACGGTAGGCTAAGTTGGTCATTGAGGTGAAGATTAGCAAACAGCTCCCGTAAGAGTCGATGCATGTTTAGTCGGTTTTATTAGTTTTTGCTGTTTTCAAATATCTCAATTTGAATGTATGCCATCTCAACATGGAGTAACCATTGACTGTACATGGAGATTACACAGTCAGTACAGTTTATGATGTGATAAAGCAACGTAAGTTAACATTATATGAAGCATGGACCTCATCAACTTGTCATATTAATGTAACTACTAGCCAGTTTACCAACGTTGCATTTTTTCTAACGTTAACGACAAAGACACCTCCGTTAGAGCTACACCTGTGACGGTAGGTCGGTAGTTGTAGACCGCATAAGTGAATGATCGATAAATGAAACGCCTGCATTAAACACTACGCCAAGAACCAGTCACAAATTCCCAGGGATATCGGTGAAAGTAACACCTCAATTTGTCATCTAACGTCCATGATCAGTCATACTGATAACGTTATTTTTCAAGCTGACGCAAGTTGATAATTCACATATTTAAATATAGAATTTAATATTAAAATCGCATGTTTAAACGTGTAGTTAACATTAGGTAGGCAGTGACATTTATTGCACACATATATTTAATTAATTGGTATTACTAGTGTTGTTGAGTGCCTCATTATATGCTTTGTAATATTGTAAAATTGTCTGACTAACTTTATTGTAACTTTCCTTTTTGCAGATAAGGTATGGGTGATGGCTGAATGTACTGGAGGTGGCGGCAAGGAGGTCTCCATTAGTCTGCAAGGGAATGCCTACGTGAAGTGGTTTGGCTGGGGTGGTCTGAGGTGGCATGTCCTCCCCCTTTCTCCAAGTTCCCAGACATTCATCTCCCTGACACCACCCACTGTCACTGGATCAACCTGAAGCCCCTTATACATGGGACATGGCACAGCACCACTACGAAACACATGACTTTCAATAACTTGCGTGGCACCAAGATAGGTCTGCCGCTGCTCTGAACCTTCTGTTAACTTGACATCATTCATACTTGAGGCTGTACACATCACTTTGTTTCTATTTTCTTTATTGATGCCACCCAAACTTCAACTTTCTGTATGCCCCTGAACTCACACAAATTGTAAATTGCAATGCGCCATTTAACCAGTGGTGTAGTCTAGTTAGCTGTAGTGGTGGGTATACTGTGAGCAATCCTTGCTTATTTTAAATGGGTATACTGAGATGGTGATGCTTTTTAAGTGGGTTTACTGTGTAGTCCTGTGTATCACATAGACTATACCACTGCATTTAACTGCCTTGGTATTTAACAGTAGCCTACACACAGATGTAGAAGTTAGAAGAACATTAATATCAGAATAATTATTGGTTGATACTAAATCAATTTTGAATGTTTTTATTTATTTTGTTTGAAATATCATTCAGAATGCCGCAGCACGCCTGGTCTTCAATCAGCCAAAGAGGACACATTGTAACTCCTCTCCTAGTTACTCTCCGTGGGCTCCCTATAGTAGCCAGAATTAAATTTAAATCTCACACTTTGGCCTATAGGACACTGACTGGATCTGCTTCTTGTTATTTTGATTCAACGATCAAGATGTACATCCTCAACCGCCCACTGCAGTCTTCTGCTGAGTGTCTGTTATGTCACCAGTCTTAAACGCTAGGTTTCCCTCAGTGGTTCCATGTTGGTGGAATGAGTTGCCCAGTGCTCTTCATTCCTGTGATAGTTTTTGGTCTTTTAAGAGTGGTCTAAAGGCATATCTGTTCAACATGCACTTAGTTCATTAAGCGCTTCTTAAGTGTTATGGTTTGTATAGTACTGTGTTATTTTCATTAGGCTGTTGACTAATTTGACATTGTTTTTTTATTGATATTCTCCTTAATGTAGTGTTACCATGTTATTGTTATATTATTGATTGAATGGCCATTGTTATTTATTATTGCCCCCCCCCCCCCTCATTTTCATTGTTTATATTTAATTAGGCTATTGATTGATCCCTGTTAAATTTAAGTATTATATTGTTTTGTATTTGTATATGGCTTTGGACAAAAGTGTAACCTAGCCATCATAATGTGGTATTTTCTTATGCACTTGAAGCAAAAAATAAAAATATGTTTCTTTAAATGTAGTACCACTTTAAACACATGACTCACTGAACAGCAAAGTAGCTTCCTGATTATGTGTAAAATGTCTACAGAGTATCCTGATGTAGTAGGTCCATGTTCTCATATTTTTACAGCTGACATGAAGGCTGCAATATTACATTTTTGATTTATAATGGAGCACCCTCTCTGGTGAAAGACTAGTACTAGCAACCCTGTGGTAGAGTCATACGATTACAGACATATTGAGAGAGCCTATGATGAGTTGTCACAGTTTTCAATTTAGACGTATTGAAATGGGGTACGTCTACGGGAGGATTTACACATCACTGGCAAGACCTGATCAAATCATACCAATGCAAAATGCTTCTCCAGCAGTGCAATCGCAGGTAACAACAATACCTTAAAGGAGAATTCCGGTGTGATATTGACCTAAAGTGTATCGAAACATGATACCGAGTGTGAACGTATGTCTCATAGCCCATCTCGGCTTGTCCCCTGCACTCCAAAAGCTGGCGCTAGTTAGCCGATGCTACCAACATCTTTTTCAATAGGTGGTGCTTCGGCATCGGGCTAGCCATGCAAATAAATCACTGTTTTACACCCATTTACGAGGCTCAATGTATCTCCACACTTCATTGGTAGACTTCCGAGGGCCCTGACATTTAAAACGAGACATTGAGAACTTTGAAAAAGCACTGGTAGTTTACTTACAAGACGATTTATACAGACAGTATCTTCACGAAGTTTAACGTTTGCAGCCATCTTGAATTTAGTCACGATAAGTCGAGCAACGAGTAAGAATGAACAGGTATGATAAGGGATCAGATTCCAAAAATAATTCAGTGGAAATGCATGGATTCCAGTTTCTTCCAGTAGCAGCAACTGGAATCCATGCATTTCCACTGAATTATTTTTGGAATCTGATCCCTTATCATACCTGTTCATTCTTACTTGTTGCTCGACTTATCGTGACTAAATTCAAGATGGCTGCAAACGTTAAACTTCGTGAAGATACTGTCTGTATAAATCGTCTTGTAAGTAAACTACCAGTGCTTTTTCAAAGTTCTCAATGTCTCGTTTTAAATGTCAGGGCCCTAGGAAGTCTACCAATGAAGTGTGGAGATACATTGAGCCTCGTAAATGGGTGTAAAACAGTGATTTATTTGCATGGCTAGCCCGATGCCGAAGCACCACTACTGAAAAAGTTGTTGGTAGCATCGGCTAACTAGCGCCAGATTTTGGAGTGCAGGGGACAAGTCGAGATGGGCTATGAGACATACGTTCACACTCGGTATCATGTTTCAATACACTTTAGGTCAATATCACACCGGAATTCTCCTTTAACTCAGCATTTTCAGATACCGCTGTTCTGAGCATACTAAGCAAATTATCCATTTGTAACTTTGAATCCCTCCTCACGTTAAGCTATGGTCCAATATGTGTTCACTAAAAAACAAGTAACGTTATTTGTCTGGCTTATTAATAAATGGTCATACCGAGGTTGTCGACCTAGCAGGCTAGGTGGCGTTTATTGCCATTCGTGCAAAACTAAGCAAGAGTTAACGTTAATGAAACTTAACATCGCCTTCTCCCAGTGACTTAAGTGTATTCAAATGAAGTTGCAACGGTGGTGGCGGCAATCACTGGTCACATTAAACCATTTGAAACAAGTAGGACTGTAAATGATCGTGACTATGGCTAACGTTACTTCGGATCAATATAGCAGAACCCTTTTACTTTACCTCTCAACTGGCTAATGCTAGCATGCTATAAGCTAATATACTTAGCATCTACGAAAGAACAGCACTAAGAATCTGTCACAACTAACAACGATGTCTCTTACAAACAATCACACAATGTATGACTATCAATATGTATTTAATCAGACTGTGATAAGATATAGCCTAGTGATAATAACAGCAACACTTATTTAGGTTAGATTAGGTGTCGATATCAGGTGTCGTTAAAATAAGGTAGCGACAAAGCGTCGAGTCTGCTGCCAGCCAGCTGTCAATCATAGATGTAAACACGCCCTTTTTAGATTTGTTAAAATAACATAAAAAAAAATAATTTCAGCGAGAAAAGAAAAATAGTGTGTATTGAAGCATCTTGAAAACTATTTTTTCGAATAAAAAGTTGTAGATGCAAAAATAGTTTTAGGTGAGAAAAGTGACACGGAAAGTTGGCTACTTGCCCATTGAAATACATGGAGATGGGCGGAGTTACGCATTGTACTGCAACCAGCCACCAGGGGGCTCTGGACTAGCGCTCGCATCACTCTTAACAGACGGCACACTGTCCAGTTCTATATATACAGTCTATGGTTGATGCTAATAGCTGATTGTGTTGTAGCATGGCTGTTGATGCTAATAGCTGATTGTGTTGTAGCATGGCTGTTGATGTTTATTGCTGATTGTGTTGTAGCATGGCTGTTGATGCTAATAGCTGATTGTGTTGTAGCATGGCTGTTGATGTTGATGCTGATAGCTGATTGTGTTGTAGCATCATGGCTGTTGAAGCTAATAGCTGATTGTGTTGTAGCATGGCTGTTGATGTTGATGTTTATTGCTGGTTGTGTTGTAGCATGGCTGTTGACGTTGATGCTGATTGTGTTGTAGCATGGCTGTTGATGTTGATGCTAATAGCTGATTGTGTTGTAGCATGGCTATTGATGCTAATGGCTGATTGTGTTGTAGCATGGCTGTTGATGTTGATGCTAATAGCTGATTGTGTTGTAGCATGGCTGTTAATGTTTATTGCTGATTGTGTTGTAGCATGGCTGTTGATGCTAATAGCTGATTGTGTTGTAGCATGGCTGTTGATGTTGATGTTTATAGCTGATTGTGTTGTAGCATGGCTGTTAATGTTTATTGCTGATTGTGTTGTAGCATGGCTGTTGATGCTAATAGCTGATTGTGTTGTAGCATGGCTGTTGATGTTGATGCTAATAGCTGATTGTGTTGTAGCATGGCTGTTAATGTTTATTGCTGATTGTGTTGTAGCATGGCTGTTGATGCTAATAGCTGATTGTGTTGTAGCATGGCTGTTGATGTTGATGTTTATAGCTGATTGTGTTGTAGCATGGCTAACCCTCCTGTTGCGTTCCTTTTATGTTCACTAATTTTGTGTTCCCGGTCAAAAATGGCCGGTGCATTATGACTTGTTATGAATCCATAGTAACACACATAGTATCATCTAATGTTGTGATAGACATTTGTATCAACTTATGTTCAGCCGTTTTGAACTACCATTGGCTATTTATGGCCTGCAGGCCTCACTGACCTGAGCTCATGCAAGTCAGAAAGGGGAAGATTCTATTGGGGAAAGGAAAGGTTCCAGTGGGGGCTGGCATAGAAGCAAAGAGGGTGTGTGTGTGTGTGTGTGTGAATGTACAGAAGCACCCATACAGATCCATCTGATCAATAGGTATGTGCCTGGACTCAATTTTATACACTGACCATTTTCTCACCCATTCGTTTCCAATGGCTGGTCATTTTTGACAGGGAACACAATGGGTGTTCTAAAGTTAAATAAAACACCCAAATTGTTATAAAAATGATAAAAATTTGCTTTGTGTGTTCAGATGCCCCGTGTTAACAAAGTCATGGAGCCTCATAGTCAGAAAAATTAACAACAGAGAAAAGAATGGTCAGTCGGACAAATTTGATGGGCAGCAGCGGCACTGCACACACAGACAGGACACACATGCACGCACGCACACACACAGACAGAGACCGGACACACACACACACACACACAGACAGGACAGGCACACACACACACACACACACACAGAGACCGAACACACACACACAGACAGGACAGGCACACACACACACACACACACACAGAGACCGGACACACAGGCACACACACACAGAGACCGAACACACACACACACAGAGACCGGACACACACACACAGAGGCAGAGAGCGAGAGACTTTACAAAAACTGCAGTTTTGGAGATTTGCAGTTCATATGCGGGAAATGCACCATACAGCAATCTACTGCAGCACTGCATTACATCTCCAACATCTCATTGTACTGCTGCACTTCAGAAACACTGCATTTTTTGTCTCATGAAGAATAAAGATATTGTAGTCCAGTCCGCTGGTCTGAATAAAGAATAAAGATATTGTAGTCCGCTGGTCTGAATAAAGAATAAAGATATTGTAGCCCAGTCCGCTGGTCTGAATAAAGAATAAAGATATTGTAGTCCGCTGGTCTGAATAAAGAATAAAGATATTGTAGCCCAGTCCGCTGGTCTGAATAAAGAATAAAGATATTGTAGTCGGCTGGTCTGCTCTGTTTCGGAACTGCAGTTAATCTTTGTGGGTCACACTGGACAAGTTGGTCCAAGTTGGACACCGTTGTCCACCCACTCTCAGACATCACACACACACACACAACTCTTCTGTGTAACGTTTCTAATGTAGTCTAAACAATGGCTCGCGCAGCTGCACATAGCGCGGAACGGGGAAATCCCTCGGGCCCCGGTGTAGCGGCCAGTTCCGCCAGCGCGAGGCTGCAGTCAGCTGGAGTCGCGTGAGAGCTGCTGTTAATTGAGAGGGGCTGGCAGTGGTCTCGCGCAGCTCCGAGGTCTGTTTGTCAGAGGAAGCTTTGTGTGCGCGACAGGCAGGGATGCCTGGTTTCCGGTAACAAAGTCGGGACGGCTCGCCTCCGGGAGTCGTGGAAAACTACAGCGCGCGTAGACTTTCACACTGCTGTCTTCAGTGCAACCGGACCGAGCAGAGGAGAATGGCTAGGCGGTCTCGCGGGAGCGAACAGCTGCGAGCAACCTTGTTCACGGAACCGGGCTGCCTTCACGCTCACATCTGAACACGATGACTTGGAGTTGAGCAGAAGTTGTGTTGCGCGTGCAGTTTTGTGCTCTGTGCTGAGAGCTCGAGACAGTCGCTCGAGATATGGCTTTGTCTTTGAGGAGTTGGGTCGCCAACGAAGGAAGCAAGAACATTCTGTTGGTGTGTAAACGTGTGTGTGTGTGTGTGTGTTAGTGAGAGAGAGGGGTAAGTGTATTACCAGCTGTGATTGTGTGTGAAGCCTAAAGAACTATGTAGCAGCTGATGTGTGTGTGTGTTTGTGAGAGAGAGAGAGAGAGAGAGAGAGACACACACACACAAACTCTCTCTCACACACACATACACTCATACATACACACATACATACATACACACAATTACTCACTCCAGTTTGATACACACACATCTCTGTTACATTTATACATAGTCATTAAGCTGACGCCTTTATCCAAAGCGACTTACAAATAAAGAGAAACAATCAAAGTAGTCTACAGTGTGCTAATAAGTAGGCCTACTACTACACAGACCCCCCACTCTCTCTCTCACACACACCACAGCACTAAGTACTGTAACACACTCTGCTGTGGTTTTCACATCACATTTGGATATTCACAAGAAACAAATGTGTGTGTGTGTGTGTGTGTGAGAGAGAGAATGACAATGACACACTGGGTGCTGCCTTTGTGGTGTGTGTGTGTGTGTTTTGGGGTGTGAGTGTTGTAGAGGTGATTCATGTGTGTGTGTGTGTTTATATTTCATGTATTGTGTGTATTCTATGATCATGCAAGTGTATTTTGGGGTTTCGGTGTGTTAAGTGTGTGATGGTGGTTGTTTGATATTCACTGTGAATTGTGTTTTGTGAATACATTAGTGTGTGTGTGTTTCTTCATATTGTTCTGTCTGAGTAAATTATTCTAGTGTGTGTGTGAGTGAGTGTGTGTGTGTGAGTGAGTGTGTGTGAGTGAGTGAGTGAGAGTGTGAGTGAGTGTGTGTGTGAGTGAGTGTGTGTGTGTGTGTCAGTGAGTGAGTGTGAGTGAGTGTGTGTGTGAGTGAGTGTGTGTGTGAGTGAGTGTGTGTGTGAGTGAGTTAGGGATCGACCGATATGGTTTTTTCTGGGCTGATACCGATATCAATTATTACCAAAACAGGTGGCCGATAACCGATATGTAAAACCGATATGTCAGTTGTCAAAAAGGGGGGTAGATAGAAAAGGCGATATGCTGCAAAAAATGCACTCAAAAGCATTTAATTATGCAAACTTTTCTTTCTTCTTTTGATACACAATAGCCTACACAATGGGCTATGTGCTTGTTAAGGGACCTGTCACAAAGAGGATGCTTTGCCATCGTGTGTGAGAGTGCACGAGAGAGGGAGAGGAAGAGGTGCATGCGTTATGGCAAGTGGTTGAATAACAAAACAGTTTTAAAATAGTTCTCAAGGCTATTTAAGCATGTGTCCATATGAAGGCTGTAAGCTACACTTCTGTGAGCCTAAAAGGCACGTTAATAGCCAGCTCAGGACGAGATTTAGTTCAGGTCGGATTAAATTACGGCTGGCCCTGGGTGCATGTAGTCTTTTCTGACAGTCCGTTTTAAAAAGGAGCAACTAGACTTTTTGACGTTCGCTATCGCATAATTTGGGACTTGTCTACCATGTAAGGGATAACGTCCGCCGAGGTGTCCCGTTATTCACAATTAATGGACGAGGCGGAGGCAAAGAATCCCGACGCGCAGCACCCGAGTTTGTAGGCCAACTAGTAAACAGCATAGGCTATTACTAACGTGCATCAATCGGGAATTAGCTAAATGGAGAAAGTGGCTTTACTTATTGATCCGTATCAAAGAGACAATAGCTTACAAAGTGGTGTTTTTGCAACTTCGGGCCGGACGATAATTGGTCGACCCCTAGTGTGTATGGGTGTGTGTGTGTGTATTCCAAATGAATAAATAAATTAGTGTATGAGAGAGAGAGTACTGTTCTGATGTGTGTGTGTGTTTCAGGTAGTGTGGCTGACTGTGAATGCTGTTGTGTTCTGGAGAACCTTCGCACTCTACTCCTACGGGCCTCAGTACCATTATCTACATCAGATTCTAGGGGTAAGAACACACACACACCTATAACACACACACACACCTATAACACACACACACACACACACACACCTATAACACACACTCACACACACACACACACTTTCTATTAGTGCCCATGAGTATGCAGTACTTTCACTCACATATGACACACACACACACACACACACACACTGTCAGTCCATTGCAAGCGAAGATGACAATGCCTCCAATTGGGGAAGGGTTAGGGAGGGGGGTGAATGGGGGCTATTGTTTCTGTCTGAGGTGCTACTGTGTGTATGTGTGTGTGTGTGTGTGTGATCTGCATGTCGTGGTGCAAGTGTGGCATGTGAGGACTGAGTCAGGAGGCTGTTCTATCACAGCAGGAAGATGTCATATTCTGGTGTTCTGAGAGGACCTCTGAGAAGCCTGGAAATGCGTCAAGGATGGTGGCTGGTGGAAAGTATGGCAGTGCCTCTAGAACAGATTGAGTGGTTGTGTTTGCTTTATTGAGAAGAGAACTAAAGTGCCTCTAGAACAGATTGAGTGGTTGTGTTTGCTTTATTGAGAAGAGAACTAAAGTGCCTCTAGAACAGATTGAGTGGTTGTGTTTGCTTTATTGAGAAGAGAACTGAAGTGCTCTGCCCAGCACTGAAGGATTTGCTATTTGTCTTTAAAAAGTATCAGACCATTTCCTGACCGCACAGGGGTGAGGTTACGTTGTTGTCGACAAATTGCGGTTAAATGCGTCAGTAAAACAAACATTCCAAGACAACAGAATCGCTATTCAGAGCAGCAGGTTTGCTTCTTGCTTTTGTTCCTTAACTTTCGCTGGCCTTTCTAATGTCTTACTTTCACTCTCACATCATCAACTTAAACTTTCCTACTTGCTAGATATGACTTTTAAATCCGTCATAGCCTACGTGCACAACTAGTTTGAGTAGCAAATCTAGCAAACTAGCGAGGAAGCAACTTAGAGACCTAGCAAACTAGCGAGGAAGCAACCTGCATACAGCATGGTATCAGCTGGGATCTGCTACTACACGATTTAGTGATGCACCGATATGAAAATTGTGGCCGATAACCGATATTCATATTGCTGTTATGGCCGATACCGATATTTACCAATGCCGATATCTCTGTATAGAAAACACATTTTATGATAATCAAATACAAAGCTATTTTCCAAAACACATTTATTTATTTTTTTACTTTTGTGATTTATTTTCAGAAATGACTGATATTGGGCACCTTTACCTGTGTGCAAAATTTGACTGTCATCAGATTTCCAGAAGAAATAAACAAATATTTTTTGTTTATTTCATATTTCATTGTTTAAAGGATACACAAGTGTGTCCTGAATTCACACTAAGTATTCTCAATAAACTCACTTGAGACCAAGTCACTGTATTCTGTGAACATTGTACAACAGTTCAAAACTTACAGTACAGTATTAGGCCTTAAATTCCTATTATGACCATATAACTACATTCTGCCTGATACAGTTATGTTTAGCCTACTGCGAGAGATATGTAGTGCTAGGTGTTAGGCTATTGCAGCTGACATGCAAGCCAGCCATCATACACAACTTTCCCTTTTGCCCTGACTTTAATTTAATTTGCATCTGTCCAATAAAATAAAATTTTATACATAAAAAACATAAAACTGATGTAACTTGTGGACATGGGAGGCTCCATGTCATGTAAGGCAGGCAGGGCGACAACCGCAAAGTAACGCCGACTTGGCTTGTCATAGTGGGGCTCAGCGACCTCAAGCACCTTCGTCTTCCACTACTGAAAACGGTTGGTCATCAACAGCGATCATCTTTGTTATTGCCATGGTCAATGCCTTTTGCGTACAGCGTGTCCTAACCAGACGCGATGTGAGCGAACATTAGCGATAAAATCCGTTTCTTCCATCCGTTTGTTCCATGTTGTTTGTGTCCTGACTGCAAGCGACGCGAGCAGCGCGATACAACGCAACGTTTTGTCGCTAAAGTTGCTCTGCTGTTTTAAATAAGAAATATGACGCAATAGAAGGGCATATTTACGGAAGCGTATTGCTGCCACACCAAAATAAATAAAAAGTAATTATTAAAGTATAAAAGTAAGTTTCTTATCATAACAATATTTCTTTCACATTTTAATAAGATATTTATCACGTTATTACACAAAATCATCACGTTATTTCAAGATAATGATATAACGTTATAACGTGAAAATATCATGTTATTTCAAGATATGAAATTTTCACATTTTTACATGAAATTATCATGTTATACATATCTTGTTAAAAAGGTGAAAAAGATATTATTATATGCACACGTATCACACACACCTATGACACACACACGTACACACATGCACACATAACATGAAACACATATCACACACACACACACACACACTCTTACACATATGACACACGCACAAACACACACACACACACACACTCATATCACATACACACACACACACTCATATTACATACACACACAAAGACATATCACACTCACACACATATCACACACATACGCACACATACATATCACACTCACACACATATCACGCACACACACACACACACTCACACATCACACACACTCTCACATACTCACTCCAGCCCAGTTAGCTCTTATGACAAACATTACACTGATTAAGATGGGCACAGCACATTCCAACAGACAAACAACTCTCTCTCTCTCTCTCTCTCTCTCTCTCTCTCTCCTTTTCTCTCTCTCTCTCTCTCTCTCTCTCTCTCTCTCTCTCTCTCTCTCTCTCTCTCTTTCTCTCTCTCTCTCTCTCTCTCTCTCTCTCTCCTTTTCTCTCTCTCTCTCTCTCTCTCTCTCTCTCTCTCCTTTCTCTCTCTCTCTCTCTCTCTCTCTCTCTCTCTCCTCTCTCTCTCTCTCTCTCTCTCCTCTCTCTCCTTTTCTCTCTCTCTCTCTCTCTCTCTCTCTCTCTCTCTCTCCTTTTCTCTCTCTCTCTCTCTCTCTCTCTCTCTCTCTCTCTCTCCTTTTCTCTCTCTCTTTCTCCCCCTTCACCTCTTTCTGCACATGTGTGTGAGTGTGTGTGTGTTTGTGTACTAACATTTCCATGTAGTCACTCTTACAGCCTTGCAGCGGATTCCCTCATCCTGTTGTGACCTGTACCGAGTGCTCAGGGACAGTGTGTTCTATTGAATATGAGGCGTTCTCTTGTGTTCTATTGAATATGAGGCGTTCTCTTGTGTTCTATTGAATATGAGGCGTTCTCTTGTGTTCTATTGAATATGAGGCGTTCTCTTGTGTTCTATTGAATATGAGGCGTTCTCTTGTGTTCTATTGAATATGAGGCGTTCTCTTGTGTTCTACTGAATATGGGCCGTTCTACTGTGTTCTACTGAATATGGGCCGTTCTACTGTGTTCCTAAATCTGGTCATGATAGATTTGATATACAAACCATTCTTAGCTCCAGTCAAGGCCTCATTGTCTTCAGTGGACATGTAACAGCTGTACTAGCCAAAGCACAAGACATAATATGTACATGTAAGTAATTAACTGGTACACTTAATAGGTTTATTCCACTGTATCAAAGAGTAACAAGGTTGTAGCAGCACAGCTGTTACAAGTACACTGAAGACAATTAGGCCTTGACTGGAGCTAAGAATGGTTTGTATATCAAATCTATCATGACCAGATTTACCCCATCCAGCAGGTCTTAGGTCAGCTCTTTGGTTTTTGGCAAAGTTTTGTAAAAGCACTCAGTATTACAATGTAACAACTATATGTAGGTACCCACAAATACATAATGCAAGTACAATGATAGTACCTGATAGTACATGTTGTTACACAGGTTGTACCACTATACCTAATTAGGTAGGTACACTGTAACAGCGACACATTAAAATAAAGTGTTACCGAATGTTCTGAGGTGCGGGGTCAAAGATCCTTGATTACTAGCAAGATAGGGCAACGTAATTCGTTACTATGGGAGTAAAACGGGACAGTTCCGGTCTGCATGAGTGGGAGTGTCACCATACGTTACTAAATAAACTTTCTCTCTTAATAAGCAATAAGAACAGATAAACATAATTGTGTTCACAGTATTATTGTCTATAATCATGTATGATACCAATGAATCATTCTTTAGGACATGATATGAATAATTTAATTAGTCATGTGAACCGAGCTAGCTAGCTAGGTAACACTAGCTTAAAACGCTATACAAGTGGATGGGAGTAGCTATGGCAATACAGCTATGCGCTAACAAGTGACTAGTACTAGTTGAAGGACTTCGCTTAAACTTAATATACTGTTGCAAATTCACTTGAGTATAAACTATCCACTCTAACTAATGTCAGTAATGTTATTCAGCAAGTTGTCATTTCAAAGAAATTACACTTCTCCGTTTAAAAATGTTACCTTAGCTAAGAGGCTAGCTAGCATGCTAACAACCGGACAGTAACTGGCAGCAGCATGGTCTGATATTAAGTTATTTTATTACAAATCCGAACACTATCTATACTATACAAATCAATACACTATTAGGCTTGAAATGATCCCAAACACTTACAGATTATGACACAATTTTCCAAAAAAACCCTCAACAAATCCAGAAAGACATAATGACCAATTTATTGGTAAAATTCCACACAAGTCTCCATTGACATTAGTGCAGCGAGGG